>NW_028292040.1:0-55084 GCF_963383615.2 Lipophrys pholis | reverse complement strand
CCCAACCCAACCCCAACCCCAACCCCAACCCCAACCCCAACCCCAACCCCAACCCCAACCCCAACCCCAACCCCAACCCCAACCCCAACCCCAACCCCAACCCCAACCCCAACCCCAACCCCAACCCCAACCCCAACCCCAACCCCAACCCCAACCCCAACCCCAACCCCAACCCCAACCCCAACCCCCAACCCCGTCATAGGAATGATCTCATTTAGATGTTATGGCTCTCCCTTTTTGCGCATCCAAATAAATTTATGAAACGATTTTAAATCTTTAGGGCTATAATTAAATTTCACTAAATAATCAATTCAGTTTAAAAATAAGTGAAATCTTTTTTAATATCATTGATTTTATATCAAATCCAACCATCTATCTTTTCACCATTCATTCGCTTTTTTGAATTATATGTATTGTATTAGAACCTATTATCGCTCATTCATTTATGACTTTTTTTGGTCTTTTATAAGCTCATTATTACAAATGATTGACAATAGGTATGATAGAAGGGTTTGGACAGAGGATTAGGACCATGCTCTGGTCGAAATTGTTCGGTAATATGGGACTAAACAGTGGACTAAGGTTGCTTTTCAACTCACTCAGAAATTTACGCATACTTTGAGAAATGGGAAACAGTGCCGTGAAAGGTGGTGCAATCATCTCTCTCCAGGAATTAATCGCAATAATCTCTCTGATGACTAATGCAAGAAATTGATTAGGCTTTGGATAGAAAATGGGAACAAATGGACGAAAATAGCACAATAGCTAGATTCCCGTGCTTAAAGCTTCATTAAAAACTTTTTCTATTCAAATTTGAGAAGGTGTGTTCGTTCTATAAATGCTTTTTTAAAAGACACGAATGCTTCGGTAGGGCCTTTCACTACCAATGAATTTACTAAATTAAGGCAATAGCTGCACACTTAACAGACGGTAAACATCTTTGACAAAATACTTGTCATAGGAATGGGAAAGAGCTGTTAATTGTAGCAAAAAGAATTGATTGCAGAACTGCTTAAGGACATGTTTCGCCTACTTTTTAAGGAACAATCTAAAACATTAGTTAAAAGTTAGGAGGGAAAGCCTGAACTAATACCAACTGAACTGGAAATTGAGTCTAAACATTATCTTCGGAGGGTGAACTCATTGAAGATTTAGAAAAGCCAGGTACCAGATTACACCTGTCCTGAAGTCACTGTAGAGACACCAAATTGTTCATCTCCATCATCATTTCTGAAATTCCTGACCCTGAGCAATAGTCAGATGCGAAACTGTCTGTTTTGGATGTAATTAAACAATTCAGACTATCAACACCCCGAATTAATGAATCTTCATTGATATACATCAATAAATAAATAAATAAAATATAAAACAAACAAACAACGAAAAACAGATCTTTAATTATTATTATTTTAAATGGATTCCCCTTAATCCCGCATGATTGAAATGGTTTCTCTATAGGCTTAGAATACAATTAAAAAATCATTTGATAGCTGCTATCTGACCCTTACTTAACAGAAATAATGGTGGCAGCTACATCCATTTGGCTGGCAGTGTATCTGCTGGTAGTGCTTGATCGGAATAATATCATTCTACTATTTGTTCATGGTACCAATCTAGGTATGCTTCGGAGCAGCTAACATCAATTAAATAATCGACAGTCAATTCATTTTTATCACGAACTTCGTCGTGATGCTGATTTATAGCCTCGATATTATAGTTCAAGTAAATACTATCTTCTTCTCAAAAGACAGACTAGTCATTAATACAAAGCTAATTCTTTACAGATACCTCAAGCGCCGATTTGTGTTTGACTTATTGGTAATCATTGGAATTTTACTATAATTGACTATAAAAAGCTTCTGGACCCTCCTTCCAAAATTAACCTTCATTCTAAAGGCTCCAAGGGTCATATAGCTAAATCACAAGCTTCAGCTACTCCTTGCTAGATATTCAGGGATTCTAACCCTATACGAACTGATAAAAGCCTGCATACTTTTTATATTCATACCTCATCTTCTCGCCTGCTGTTTTTATCTGCTAGACTATTATTTCTACTCTCATTCTGAACAGTTTCCTTATAGAGACGATAACATGGTATGGCTAGTGGATTCTTCCTGCTTGCCAGGTGTCAATATGATGGTATCGCTGGCTTGGAACTAACGCTATCTATATGCTTTGTATTGGGCTGTTCAGACTGGAAGTACTGTAGGATATGGTGATCTCACCCCTAGAAACCCACCTGAAGTGGTCTTTGTCACGATCAGTATACTATTAATGATAGTCGGGTTTGGCTACTTTCTTAATCAAGTATGGACTCTGTTCTTCAACTGGAGTAAACCATTGATATAGAAGAAAGCATATGAGATGACTATCAGGAGTATTTTGGTAAATAATCATATATAGAAAGAACTACTTTATTCCACTTTATGTGCAGCGGATGGTTACTAAGGGCTCAAAAATAAGGTATAATAAATGGCCAAGTTTAAATAGACACTGCCGTACCCACTTCGCATTAAACTGGTTATATAATTGTACTCCCCTTTTCTATAGCAGCTGCCTTTTCTCTTCAGCAATTCATCCAAGGCTGTAGCCGCAGATCTAATTTAGGAAAAGGTCATAGTTTGTCTCGAAAAAATTGACATCCCTTATAATCATTTTATCTGGGTAGCTTAGGGCGAGGTATAACATCGGATTGGATAATAGACCATCTATTTACAAAATACTGGGTTGCTCTGTTTCATGCAAAGCTTTATTCAACAGCCAACTAGAATGAAATTCCGAGCTGCATTGAATACCAGAATATTTATACTTCCCTCACTTGACTTTCTTAAAGCTATCAATCGTACTGACCGGTGCCATTATATATAAACCCTCTAGAACACAATGAGGATTAAATTTTATTAAAGTTGCGGAATATGTAAAAAGAAAGGACATGTATTGTAACAATGTGAAGAGTGTCATATCTGCCTGAAAAAAAATACGAATTATGAAGAGATGAAACAGTAGCGTAAATGGATTAAAAGGAAAATGGAAAAAAGACCAGCTAAGGATATTTTCAATATTTTTATATGATCTATCTTGCAGTTATTAAGGGAAATCATGATTCTTTCATCTCATAGATAGGACGGTGTACACTGTCCTCATTATCATTCTTTTCATTTTTCTTTATGTTTAACATCACGCAATTGAGGATGAAAAATATAATGTACAATCCTCCTATTCCAAAGCCCACTCCAATAAGCACGTACTCAATGGTCTTATTAGCATTCACCATAGCAGTGTAACAACTTTCTTTGGGAATACCAGTTGTCACATTGGAGAATACATAGTACAGTCCCCTTGCTTCATAGCCGGGAGTCGTGCAAAAGCCTGAGCACTCTAGAATACTCTAAATGTCACCAAGTGAGGTAGAAGTATTATTATCAAGCCCTGTACAAAAGGAATTTGCACTAAATTTATTCCGAAAACTTGTTGAACTGTTGACATAGTTGAAATTTATGTTTTCGAGTGCCTTCATTTGACTATCGTTGTAGATCTCTATGAAATTGGGGTAGAGTGCTGGGCAGCTAGTATTACCGAATTTTAGATATGCATTTTGATATTGATTGTTAAAGGTTGCCACCCATGGGGAATAAGAATTACCCTGTGCACAGTTCGTATTTTTGTACACTTTAGGTAAGTACACCACTGCCAATATTCCTATCGTTATATGTAATAAAATCTAGAACACGACTACTGCTCCGCATGTAATAATCATACATTTTGATTATTTTGCGAATCCGATGATCCCGCAGAAACCTATTGCCAGTCCAAGGGTACATATTACATAGATGAGTACCAAGATAACTATTATTTCTGTGGTGTAGTTTTGTATGTTGATATTGACCAATATTGTGACTGATAAGTACAGAACTGACTAAAATAGCGATGGCAAGGACTAGGACAAATGAAGAGCCGAATATTTAAAAGAACTTGATGCATGACTTGCAACAATCATTCTGGCACATTATTTATTTTTTCACTGAATTAATTAAAATGAACAATTGCTGACTTTTTTTCATATGGATATTGTTAAGGATAATATTATTGGGTTGATCTATTCTATTGCACATTGTTGATAAAGACTAAAATAACTTTTATGTTTCCGCCAGTCAAGCAGTATCTGAGCAGAGAGCATACTCTACGCATAGCTTCTGGAATGTAAATTAGCTGCGATCTTATTCACCAGGGACACTCATGCACTCGCTAAACTATCAAAAAATTCATTGAGGTATCTTTCTACAATTGGAAGTACTACACAGTCCTTCATATCCTGACCCTATTCCTTAAATACAAAACCTTAAAAAAAGAGTAAACTCCTTACAAGGCCAAAAAAAACACTATTAAAGTGCCTTTCTGGGATCATACTTAGTTTGCTCTTTCAATCCACTTTTGTCACAGGGCTCAAGATCAGTACCTGTAAAATCAAGGATGTCTTGAATATGACACGTTTTTTATTTATCAGCTCAGGCTATCCTCATAGGCTCTATCTATGCAACGCTTGGAATAATGTTCTAGCAAGGAGGAAGAAGGGTAGAAGTTGCATATTTTGTAGTACCAAGGGCTATAAAATCACTCTATCTGATGATGGCGCGCAGGCATATGGCTCCCTATTTCAAAGGCCTTGAAGAGTTGGTGTTCGTTATGATCTTTGGTTTTTACTCCTTGGTGTACCACCATCCTGAGATAGAAATCCGAGGCAGAAAGAATATAGCAAACCTGCTAGGGGATGGATGATAATTAATCCTTTCAAGAATAATATTTTATCCTATACCGGAGTCCCTTCTTATTTTTTGGGGTGGGCAAATCCTTGGCAGGATGCAGATGGTTACCTGGAGTTAATATCTATTTAAGTCGCCTCCTTCCTCTCTTGATGCTCCATCTAGGCTAGCCAGTACGATCAATATAAACCCTTCCATAATATTCTGAGCATATAAATCAAATAAAAAGATTTATATTGAGTTGAAAGTGTGTAAATATTGAAGTGAATACTTATTTGATATTTAGAAGGACAAATCATTCAAAAAAAGATAGTTTTAGGTAAAAGAAATCTCGATGCTATCTTGGTCTAATATAAATATCATAAAGTCATTATTCCAAGCAAAATTTATATTTTTTTTTATGAGTGAGCAATCTAAAGCAGTGAGTTAATAATAGCCAGTGGAACTAATAGAAGATAAAAAGATATCCCACAGTAGTGATTATTATGATCCTTAGCTAGTGTAAAAGTAAAAAAGATAAATTCATTTTCCTCCTCCAATAGCTAAGATAAATTAAAGTGGTATTTACAAAGAAGAATTTAAGGATTGTTATATATTTTTCTTTAAGTGTTTACCTGAAGTGCTAATTTCAAAACTTTTTTTCAATGAAATCGCTTGGATAGACGATAAGTATAGGGATCTTGATGAATTAAAAAAGAGATATTCTTTAAAACATTTTGTCAAATTCTAGGAGGGATTTTAATATATAAAAAAGAATCTATTGACTGTCCTAATCACTGGAGATAATATGTCAAAAGAGCAGTTAGAATATATTAGCGGGTCAACAATTGAGGTTATATTTTTTTATTGCAGTGATGAAAATAAAGCAAAGAAAAAAAGCTGGTAAAAATAATTTTATAGTTAGTTTTAATATTAGGAATTAATCATAGAATTGCATAATTATTTTCATTACAAAAAGTAACCAATAAGAATACCCAACGTAATAAAAGTACCAAAATTATCAACGTTCCAGTTTAATCAAGATTAAATTTTTTAATATAATAACAAGAGGATCCCGCTTTACTCAATCGAATTGATCAATTCAAAGTAAATTGCATTTTAGGATTTTGCTAAAATTTGCATTCTACTGTAATAATATATAGGTCCTACGATTAATGAATTTTTTTAAACTAAAGATATTGTACACTCTCCTAAAGCGATCCTTGAGTTTTATAAGAGATAAACATTTTTTTATAAATTGATTAATAAAGCACTAAAAACTGATCAATAACCCATTATAAGCCGCTTGGTTTCGTCATCCGATCAAACAAATGAGTGAAGCGATAAAACAAAAATACTAATATTAGAAAAAAGATTACAAATTCAAATTCTTATATCGTGGTTGCCTATTTCATTAGAATTAAATTTCTTCATTTATAAAAGGACAATAAATCTAATTTTTAGGCTTCTTATCTACGAGTCCCAATATATAAACAGCTAAAAGATTTTTTAGAAACTGTTTGATGACAATCGAATTAGCACAAGTCTAAAATTCTGGTTACTGCTAACTCAATACAGATGATGAATCTGAAGTAATCTTCAACATAAAGAATAAATTTATTGTAAAATAGGTTTGCTTGAATTAAGAAATGAAATATTGGGAAATTCATATGATTTTGGCTAGCAATAAAACTGGTATATAATTTGATTAATACGAATAGGAATGCATTGGAAAAGATCAAGGAAAAGCTCTTGAATATTTTGATCACACTCTAGCCATAAAATTTTATTAGATAAGATAAACACTTATAAAGGATATAGCTTAGAAGGAATAAAACAGTAAAAAGTTAAAGAAATTAAGGTAAAAATAATCTAAAGAAACAAATAAACAAATGTTGAATTTATAAACAAAAGGAAGCTAGTTATTCAAATCAATTTTAACTCCTAATATTTGTGAAATATATCTGTAACATGCACAATTTTATTAATAGTTCGAATTTTATATAGAAAGTGCAAAACTTTATCAACTGTATTAATAAACAACCCAAGGAAATTTATTCCCATAAGTTAGATAATATTTCAATCGTCATTTTTAGTTGAAAGATAAAAAATAAAGGTAAATAACGTTGCAATTAAAAGGTTTATGGTAGTTGAATTGTGACATGCCATTTGTAAAGTTGTAAGTTTAGTAAGTAATGCTATTGAACATTATTCAGAGCTTATACAACAGGAAAAGCTATTGTTTTTAATTAATATTTCCTAATAGTGCGAGCTATTGTAAAAAATTTGTTAAATTCTATTAAAACAAACTCATGTAGTTACAGTATTATGATGATTCTATATTTATATTCTATATTTACTAATACATAGCTTTTTACTAGTACAAGCTTAAAGAATATAAAAATTCTATGAGCTCTTCAATCAAAGCATTAAACATTCATAAAAGATTTTTCAACTCTTATAATTGCATCTCTTTCTCTAGTTTATTATTAGCTATCAAAAGCAGCATCCATGCCGGATAATTCTAACAGGGTAATTAATTTTTACAATAAGCACTACACCTCATAAAATCAATTACAGTCTATGAATTCTAAAAGGGCTAGCTATATCTATACCTCGGACTAATTCAGCACATAAAAAGAAATTATAAAATGGCAATTGATTTTTACTAATAAGGGCTTTAATTATATATTGTCAACTTTGATTAATTTGTCGAATAGGTGATTGAATAAGTGATAAGGAGATAAGGATTGTATGCCATTATCCAAAGACGACCATATTTAACATTGTTTTATGCAGAGTATATGTGCACAAATAAATTAATACTTTTGGACCAGGTTGGTAAAACATTATTTTATAAGAAGATGTACTATTGGAATCGGTTTTTGGGATAATAAGCTTATGCAAAACAGCTTTAATTTGATTTGAGATAGCTGGAATAGACTGTGGAATCTAGCGCATCACCCATTCACAACTTCAAAGAATTTGTCTTTTTTACAGCAAATATACCCATCGCCGATCTTGAATAAATTGATTTGACTTTGATAAGACAGATCATAAAACCTTTTGCAGAAATCAAGGGTTTTGAAAACAGGGTTAATATCATCGATCAAGCAGCAGGTACATACAAGTTACTTATAGGAAAATTAATCAGAATGTATAATGAAATATAATCTTCGATTGTCAAGTAAAAATATTTTTGTTACACAAGGCTATCATTTTTAACTAAATTGGAGAGACAATAGCTTTGCTAGAAATCGCTTTAGGACAATGAGTTACTTATTATTATAGTAGGTTAACGAGTTTTTGGATGGGCCAATATTTTCTAAAAATTAGGACAGAATTTAATTTAAACTTTCCAATAAATGCTGAAATATTATCAATCTAGATTTAAGAAGTAAGATTAAGACATTTTGGCCATACTTTACCAAAATATGGGTTAGGCATATTTTAGAGAAGGTTAATATGAACTGTCAAGGCCATGCTTTGAGTAGGCTAAGAATATTTACATACGGTTGTTTAGCCAGTTCGACATGCTATCATTGCAATCAGTGTACAGGCTAGGCGTGCTATAACTAAAATAAGGCAACTTTGTTGCAGCCTTATAAAATCTAGAACAAGCTTACGATATTATCAAAGATAACATTGACAGCGATACGAGATATTCCTCAATTATGTGCTATCATGGATTAGTAATGCACTTTTTATAATAAACTGATAAAGCTATCTAGTGCTATTTATAGGGAGGTCTAAGAACCAATGAGTAATTAGGAAGATTCATTTCTCAAAAACATCAGATGCTAACTGTAGGAAATCAGCATTTAATGATTAAAATAATTAGTTATGATAAATGAGTATATTCATTGAATCAATTTTTGAAGATGAAGTTTTCTTAGCTCTTCGTTTTTCACACGCAGGTCTTGTATAACTGATAGTAGAAGTGCCACCTCTTGACTTGTTATTTTTTCAATCTATAGTACATTGGACTTAAGTGGATTATTTTACTTGTCCCTTTCCCCACCTCGAAAAATATTCTTCTCTAACTGCCGTTTTAGTGCCTAGTTGTCAAGGTTGAGCTGCTATATAATTTAATCTCCAAAATTGGCCGGCTTTCTTCTAAGGGATGATTAAAGTAAAGAGGCAGATTCCATTCGGTCACGTATTTCCCTTAGCTTAAACTGGTGTAAGTCCTCCTTATGTTATAAATTTTACTTTTGGAGTTCAGTTAGCTCTTTGATCTTTCTTGAAAGTTCTTTTTTCAGTTATTCGATTTAACAATCTCTGCTCTCAATTACTTTATGAGTTAGTTCAAGCTAAATCCTAAGATCATGGACTTCATTATTCCCTCTATACTCTACCACACTATCCTCAATCTGCTTGCATCTAGCCTGCCAGTACCCCACCTCCTCTTTATGTAATTCTTCATGTTCTTTGATTTGCCTCTTCAAAATTTGATTTTCTTCTTTGATAAAATCCTCATTAACATATACAGGTGCTTTGTTTAACTAATAGCGATAAAGCAATCTTTATAGGGAGTTATTCTTGGCCTGTATGGAGCAGTTCTATTCAATGAGGTCAGTATTTTGAGCTTCGAGTTGGAACAATTTTTACTCCACAGTTGCAAGGGCTTATATAAGAGCGGGAAGGCCATCGTTGCTCTGGACCTTGTATCTATAAAAGTAGTTGATTTCTTTGTTCAATTTTTTTTGAGTTGCATTTTCGAGTTTGGAAATAAACTCACTCAACATTTGATGTTTTTAGCTATGAGCCAAAGCAATCAAGCCAAGGATAGCCCAGTAAGGCTGTAATCTTTCTGATTCGTTCAACAACAAAGAAAGCCCTTTTTTGGTGAAAGCATGAGATAGCATCGAATTAAGATTACCCCATTCCCTTCCAATCGGATGAAGATCGAGAAGGGAGGTAATATCAACTGGATCAAACTCCTCTATCGAATGAAGTGATCTCTTACTGATACACTAAAGCAGGGGTAAAAGTCCACTTTAAGAGTTCATCTGCGAGTTTTGAATCAAAAATGAATTAATCAAAGTGATTAAATGAAATCAATGAACTGCTTAATCATGTAGTAAAGCCGGATACTATTTTAAGGTTCAATAGCCGTGATGAATCTTTTATTTGCAATATTTCATATAAGAGAAGTGAATTATATAGGTAGTGATGATAACCTTGTTCACAGATTATTATTTATGATTATGATGTGATTGAATAAAAAGGGATGATTATTAGATGGAGTATCAAAAATTGATTTGTACAAGGGGTTAATTATTTTCTTGTTAGCTCACTAGCCGACAGATTAAAATTATATTTAACTTGCTCATGATTAATATCTTTATTTTGCCAATAAAGTTATCACTTCTCATACATTTTTATTTAATCTCATTCCTTTATGAAACAATATCAAATCAAGATTCACTTTATTGAATCTTAATCTTTTTGAAGGCACTTGCCCATAATACCTTGATCTCATGAGAAAAAGTTTTATAACAAAATTACAAAAAATAGCTAAAGAAGAACTCGTTTTTTTAATTAGAATGCTTTTCATCTTGGTCGGAACAAGTCAAGCCTTCACAGAAGGTAAGATATGCTAGGACGATCAATACTACTATCCAGGAATACAACAGTGTTATCCTCCCGTCCCATTAACTGATTACTGTTGTTAAAAGTTCAAAAGTACTTTTTTTTGCATCCTCCAATAAGAAAATAATACATACGGCATCACCTATGAATCAAACTGCAATCTTTCGGCCAGTAATTCATCTATTCAAGCACTGGAACAAAACTTCTTTAATTTGTAGGTTGATTCACGGATGAAATAGTAGTTGGAGAGAATATAACAATTGGAGCTGTTAATTGTTTTTGCGCTGTCTGCCATCATCATAATGGGTGCAATTTTAGCTATTTGCTGTTTTTATTAGGGGTATATCATTCATTGCATCGCCAAAAATCAAAACAACTTCCAATCGAACCGCTAATCAGATCCCAACCACAACCTCAATAATAACACCCGTAGAACCGGTCCCAACCTTCTCGTACCATAAGTAAAAAACAACTAACAAATACATTCATTGTCTCATCTATCCTACTAACAATAAAACGCTTTATACTAAGCAAATATATAAAGATCTTTGAATGAATGAATTATTTTTTAATCTGGTGATTTCAGTCAGCTAAATAAATTTGCTTTTATAATTCAACGTGAAAATTGTTTGCTTATGAATATTGTCAGGCTAGGAGAATATCACAGTCGCAGTATTTTCAATCCTAGGTATCGGCACTCTCCAGTTCGGCATCCTAGGAGAAGGGACTATAGAGGAGACTATACAAAGCGTTATCGATATCTCCAATAAAATGCGAGTTCTTCTTCGGTATTAAGAACTTAAAGCTCACTTAGCAGGGATTCATTCTACAACCAAAAGGAAATCTTAATTGAAGAGGACATTGAAGCAAAGGCAGAAGAACTTAAGATAAAACTCTAGAATCGCATAGTTGAGCTGAATGAAAAATTGTGTGGTAGGAATAAAGAACTCAAAGAGCTTTATGATCGAACTGAGCAGATTCTCAATCAGCATAGGGTTAGAGAAGAAGCCTGGCTAAAAGAGAGAAAATAGCTTTGTAAGCAAATATAATAACTGAAACAACTTTCCAATAATCCATCCTGCTTGTCATATCTTATATGGCCTTTGATAATGATAAATCCTTTATCCCATGTTTTTATTCATCAATAGTTATAATGTTATCCTATTCAGCCTTCATTATTTTATTTAAAACAATAGTTAAGCCAGTGATTGATTAGCAAAGTTTGTACAACTTAAATATCTAATCAGCAAACATTGTGCATAATAATGAATAAGGAACTGACTGATCTTTCTCGCAGGGGTTGGGGTTGGGGTTGGGGTTGGGGTTGGGGTTGGGGTTGGGGTTGGGGTTGGGGTTGGGGGTTGGGGTTGGGGTTGGGGTTGGGGTTGGGGTTGGGGTTGGGGTTGGGCATTCGAAAAGTCCGCCCACCAAAATGATCATCTACTCATATATCCAGATTAAAACTCGATGGAAGGGGTTTGTTGAAGGAATCTTTATATCAAGTTGAGAGATGGGCAAGAACTATCGCAACTACTCTGGCACGTTTCATACGCCAAGGAGGCCTTTCGAGAAGGAAAGACTTGATTCTGAGCTCAGGCTTGTTGGCAAGTATGGCCTTAAGTGCAAAAGGGAAGTTTGGAGGGTGCAGCTTGTACTTGCCAAATTGAGAAAGGCTGCTCGAGAATTGCTCACTCTTGAGGATAAAAACCCCAAGAGAATATTTGAGGGTTCCGCCCTTCTCCGGCGTATGGTTCGGTATGGGTTGCTAGACGAGAGTATGAGAAAGTTGGATCACGTCTTATCTTTGAAAGTTGAGCAGTTCATGGAGCGCAGGCTCCAAACTGTGATTCACAAGGAGACCATCGCCCGTTCTGTGCATCATGCACGAGTGCTGCTTCGTCATCGCCACATCAGAGTAGGGAAGCGAATGGTGGACATCCCATCCTTCATGGTGCGCAAGATCAACGACAAATCAATAGGCCATCCCTAAGCCTCTCCCATGTCAGGTGGTAAAGCAGGCCGGACCAAGCGCAAGAACGAAAAGAACAAGAAGAAATGATCTCCATCATAAATAATTATGGATCAATAACAAAAAGAAGGTAAGAAGAAAAGCCCTAGTCCATGCTGCGTGTGCACGGAAGAGAGAGATGTTCTCAGTCATTGCAGGATCTAGCAAGGTGACTAGAACTGTAAGGCTGTTCATGACAAGTATAGAGAGTGCATGGCTTCATACGGGTTCAAAGTAGCATGATGATAACTGCTGATAGATCATGATGTGCATTTGGAATAGAAATATCATCTTCTTTTTATGTAGGTCACCCGATCTGTTGCCTTTTCTACCATTACTGCACTTTCTCTTTCGGTGCGATTCAGCTTTTAGAGCAGTCTGGGAAAATTGAAACTTGTCTTGTGTCCTCTTGAGCGAAATTCCTCAATAGAATCATCTAGCTGCTTGCGAATGTCATTTCCTAGTTGGAACACCTTCCCATTCTGTGCAATATTTTTACTGACTGTCTGTTGAAGCTACCCGTACATTTTGTTAAGAGACCTTGCTCGTATCCTGCCTCCCAGCAATCTGTTCAAAGCCTCTTCATCTGCAGTGATTACCTTTTCTTATTAAGCAGGTGGTGTAGGTGTAGAGATAGGTTGTCGAGATTGTCTTACACTGTCGAGATTAGTGAGATAGAAGTTTTCCATATCAGCCAGGGGATCTTATCTGACTGGCTCTTGCATCATATGGATTGTCTCCTAACCATGAGCTTATAGCAGCCTAGCCATATCTCTAGAAGCCTATTCAACAACTCTCTTGATACGCATCTTTCTGATAAGAAGAAGACTTAAACCTGCCATTGAACACAAGCCGAGCCACCTGATTTTTCAGCCTAGAATCTCTGCGACTCGCTTCTTGAAAAAGAAAGGTTTTCTTCCAGAGTTTTTGGGCATCGTCAAAGTTTAATATGAACTCTGCTAGTTCTTGTGTCTGGCATTGTTATCCTGAACAAAGCAGACGGCCCGTACCATTCTCCATCAGCATTATCTGAACTGCCTTGTGACAGCATTTTGAGTATGGAGTTACGACAGCATCTGGTAAGAGGCATACCTGAAAAAAGACAGTAGTAGCTTAGCGTTAGATCGTGCTGACCAGAAATGATGTTAAAGGAGTGGAAGTTGATTTCATAGAAAATGTTTTCAGCAATTTGGAATAGCAAATGGCTGCGGGAGTCAATATTTGGGATGGTCTGGACATGCTCGGGGAAGTTCACTTATCATCATTTTACACTCTCGTATTGACTGTCTGAAATTTTCTGGTCAGCAAGCTACTCTGTACGAAATAAATGGTGGGGAATTTCTTTGATTCTACAAACACTAGCTTGTCCACCTTGCGCTAGGGCTAAGGAAGTTTAGGTTTGGGGTTAGGGAGATAAACTTTTTCTTTTGACAGTTCTGCCTGCAAGGGTTGTGAATAGAACTGGGTAGTGGTGTGTTGTACCACCTTGCCGCGATGGATTTTCCCAATTGAATCTCTTCGAGAGGTGGGTCCACGAGCATGAATGGCTGGTTTGCTCATGCTATGAAACGGTTGATTAAATATGTAGGTTAAGAAACCTAGGCTCAACACTCGTGCTGAACATGTGATCAATGAAAATCGCAAAAGGCTTGACGATATGCGTTTGCACCAGGAAAGCCAGAACACCAAGCTGTTAAAGATCCAGCAACAGGAAAGGGAAGTTGACAAATAATACCAGCTCAAGAAGCAAAAGAACTCTTAAACTATAAAATTCCTTGCAGAAGAGGAAGAAGTCTTTGAAAGGGAGCAAGAAAAAATCCTGCTTAATTTCCAGGAGCAGCGTGAGATCATCGTCAGCAATGAGAAGAAGCGTAGGCTTGAAGAGGAGAAGAAAGAACAGCTTTAAATTTCTATTAGACAACGCAAGGGCAATATCGAGTCCAAACGGCAAGAAGTGAACAGGAAAAGAGACCACGAAACTTTCCTACGTCAGTAGATCTAAAAACATCGCATATATGAAGACTTCCTCAAACGGGTGATGACAGTCTAGAACCAGGCCAACGCCTAGAGCGAGTAAATAAACGTTCAACCCATCATCGACCGCTACAACAAGCTGCAACAGGAAAGCCAACGCTACCGTGAAGGACGGCTCTAAATCTAGAAGAGTACGGGTGTGTTTGCCAAGTAGCTGTTAAAGGAAAAGAATTTATATGAGGACAAGCTGCTGAGCTACACCAGCTAGCTCAACGAGTTGAAGATTTCAGTTGAGAAATTAACTGAGACGAATTTGTAGCTTGAAAATGAAATCGAGGAGAAGATCTGCTAAAACAACAGTAAGAATGTGGACTATTTTCAAACCATATTTTGCATAAAGAACATGTACAATATGCTGCGAGAAAGTTACACGCCAGGGTACGTGCCTCGAGAATAGATGGACTCAACTAAGAGCATACTTGACAAACTCTACTTCATCAAGGAGTATTATCGCGCTTTCCTAAAGCCTGAAGAAAAGCGCAAAAAGTGATATAAATTATCGTATCATGGGTCAAACCACAGAACTTTAAACCTTCCATCCTGCACGATTTCCTCATGATCAGCGCGGCAATATTGACCAATTCTTGCATCTTGAGAGTGAGTCCATCCAGAAGTGCAAGCAAACGCCCTTTCAAGGATCAAGGCTAGCCAGTCGATCTCCTCAACTCTTTGCCTAACAAGAAGGTGCCAATTTGTAAAAACTCATACGAGAGCAACAGGGCTATTCTCTCTTCCCTGAGGAAGACCTGATCAAGGTACTGGAAAGCGTAACCTACGGACTGGCCTACATGCAAAAAAAGAAATGCGCGTATCTAAGTGTTTGCCCCAGTCATATCCTCTACTACAGATGTGATTTGAATTACCAGCAAAGCGAGCGTACAAGCTGGCTTCTCCACTCCTCACAGAGCCAGATGGGATTTCTTCCTCAGCAAGATCATACGCCCACGCCCCTGAGATCCTCCAAAAAATGTTAAAAAAAGAGCCCCTTCCTTCCAGTCCATCTGACCTTGGAAAAGCAGATATCTTTTCGCTAGGGATGGTGATGCTGGAGATGGCCAGCATGCGTTCTTTCAGTGACTGCTACATTCGAGGTGAATTGAGTTCCGAGCGGTTAGAAAGCAGAGTACAGGAGCAAGAGAAGAACTACTCTTAGACTTTTATCAAGTACTTAGGAGTATTTCTCTAAACCAACCCTGAGAACAGAATGGATCCTTTTGAAATGTCATTGTTCTTAAACAATGAGATCAATATCAAGCCACTGTTTAAGCAGCAACAGGCGCCTACATACCAACCCACTACTTCTAATATTACAGTTCCCTATCCTACTTCAAGTAACCCAGAGCCCACATCCTCCTATCCAACTACGTCCTACATGACATCATCAACCCCATCTAACCCCCCTCCAACCGTATCCTACCCCACATCCTACCATCACTCCTCTTCATACACAAGCCCCTCATACCCAACATCATACCAACCTAGCACAAGCCCCCAGCCACCTAGCAGTCCATACAGAAAATGATGACCCTCATAAAAACATATGCATAATTAAAATGAATGGTTTTAGTTGGGTTATGGTTGAATCGGTAATAGATCGATTTGTAATGGTGATGCTTATAATTATATTAGGGGTTAATTAGAGTTTAATTATTTATGGAGGTAGTAGGGGTTGGGGTTGGGGTTGGGGTTGGGGTTGGGGTTGGGGTTGGGGTTGGGGTTGGGGTTGGGGTTGGGGTTGGGGTTGGGGTTGGGGTTGGGGTTGGGGTTGGGGTTGGGGTTGGGGTTGGGGTTGGGGTTGGGGTTGGGGTTGGGGTTGGGGTTGGGGGCCTCTGAGACACTAAAAGAATGCTTTGAGCTACTCAAAAAGGAAGAGCAAATAGCCTGTATCTACCACCAATCATGGGCCCTGTACTAACAAATTCTAGTGATTCTCCAGCGCAGTGCCATTCTCTCTCAACTATCTAACCACTAACAAGCCGCCCAAACTGCTCTCTTGCTGAAATAAATCATTGGCAAACTAGCCAATGCCTATAAACAGATTGGATCTTATGCTCTTTCGAACATTGATAAAGAGGATAGCTAGAGTATCTGTTTTAAAGGGGAGGTAGGAGCTTGGATGCTTCGAGTGACAGCTGAGATAAAAAGTCTGCTGCAAACCAGCAAACAAGCCTATCTTTAGAAAGCCAAGATGATCTACTCCTGGCGGTAGGAAACTCGGGACAATGAAAAATAGTTGAGGTTGACTTTCCCTGATCGCAATCTCATACCCTCTTTCATATCCAAAAAGAAATCCACCTTTTCTGATGAGTTCAGCATCGGTTCAATCATCATCTTACATCCTGTCTAATAGACCACCAATTTTACGATCACTTCCACTCTTTTTCAACTAACCTCACACTTTGTATAGCTCATCTTCACATTCTCAGCATGTTTCTTCACCATGTCGAATGAAATCCAACGAACCACCAGCATGGAGGCCAAATAAGATCATGTCTACTATCTGATGGCCCTTGACTGCGCCTTCCGCTTTTTTGATGTTGATTTGTGCATACAGGAGAATGCTGGTAAATACCTATCTAACAAAATTCAGGCTTAATCTGCAGGTAGTAAGTGAAGAGCCTTCCATCATAATCTCAGAAGACAATCCGTAGGCAATTATCCCTTCATAACAGAAGAAAAAGTCTAAGCATAAAAGCAAGACCAGAATCAAGGCCAAATCTAAAAAAATATGAATCTTCATTGCCCAGCAGTTTGCATCTCTAGTTTGCCACCCAACATCTTCCAAAGGCTACTTCGTAGTACCAAGCCTTTTTTTACCTCCATTCTGTTCCACTATGAACTAACTCTTTCTGAACTCAAATTTAATGGAGAGTAAAGTTGTAAGAGCTTAAATAGCTGTTCTTATACTCCACTCAGCACGATTTGTCTTATTAATCCTGTCCGAATCTTTTAAAGCAGTTTCAAACTGGTGTATAAATCCAGCTTCCAAAGTTGATCAATTACCACAATTGAATCCTTGCCAGCTTGGAATTTGTCTAGCGATTGGATTTGTTGAATTTTGGCAGATTGGCTGTATCTTTTTGGGTGACTTCAGTGAAGGGCTAAAAGTTCATGCCTTCTTATATCCATTGATAAACTATAAGGTGACCTTTTTTAAGGGCTGGCTATAATCCCCTGCCCATTTTTTTTGAGAGTTCAAGTAATATCCCTGGATTTTCGTCAAGTAACAAAAGACTGACTTGTTTTGCCTATGATAAGAAATACTCAATGGAAGATAGTAACAGCGTCGTCTGGCATTAATCAAGCTTGTGCTGCAACAAGATCAAATCCGATCCAAAGTATGCAAAGTGTGGATGGTTTTCTAAGAATGCAGTCACCAGATTATTCATTATCAAAGCAACACTTTACAAAGCTTTAATCATTCACCATAATGAACAACCAAATGATAAATAAATATATGCCGATCAGAGAATCTTTATCTTTCCGCTTGGAGTGACCAGTAAACCATCGACTCGTTTGAAATGATTCAAGCATTCTTCAATGTCTGATTACATCAGTCCGTGTGCATGTACTCTAGGTCTTATCTCATCCATGCTTGCTTCTTTATTAACGTTGTTATCGCACACCTCAGAAATTATACGCAATACCTTGTGGATGGCCTTCTTCTCTTTAGAAAAGACTGCTTCAGAGTCAATTGCTGAGAGGCCATGATTTTGGTCTATTCCATCAACCTCACAGCCTCAGCAAAGTCCTACTCCCTCACTTCAGAGTCAAATCTGAGCCTAGCCCTAGCAGATGCCAGCCTCAACAAAGCCAATAGGTTTCTAGGAGTCACTCTTGTCTCCTTCTTAACATCTGACTAGGTTCTGAGCCGGACATATTTTTCAGCAATTATACCTTGCAAAGACTCTGAGATTACTGGGTTGTACCTACGAGCAGATGAGATATAAGCTCGTAGCAGGGCAGATGAAAAAGTGTTGCTCTCCTGGCTACGCATGTGAGTGCTAAGAATCTTTCTGGAAAGAGCCTCATCTTCTGTGCTGTTGTCTATAAGCAAAAATATCAAATCAAACCGGGACATCAAAGCAGCTGGCAATTTTATATTCTCTTATACTGTCCGATTTTTATCATACCTGCCATAAAAGGGATTTGCAGCAGCTAGAATAGAAGAACGTGCATTCAAAGTGGCTACAATCCCAGCTTTTGCAATTGAAACTGATTGCTGTTACATCACCTCGTGGATTGCAGTCCGGTCATTTTCTTACATTTTGTCAAATTCGTCAATACAGCAAACCCCTGTATCTGCCAGTACAAGTGCTCCACCTTATAGAGTCAATTCATTTGTAACAGGGTCTCGCTTAACACTCGCGGTCAAACCCACTCCTGAACTTCCTTTACCAGTTGTGTACACTCCACGAGGACTGAGAAAGCTGACTCTCTTAAGGAACTGACTCTTAGCTACACCAGGGTCTCCAATGAGTGCAATATTGATATCCCCTCGTATGCGCATCCCATCACTTTTGGTAATCCCTGCTCCACTTACCAACTGAAGTAACAATGCCTTTTTGATACTAAGCATGCCATAAACCTCAGGAGAGATTGACTGTGCAAGATGGTCAAACAAGTCCTCATCTGAGAACAGTCTGCGAATATTCTATATCTAGTCAGTAAGGCTTTGGGTGAAAGTAAGTTCGTTGTATCTCTGCTTTTACCGGGTTATTTTAGAGGCTTCAATGTATGATGTGAACAGAAAGTTGGTACGATTACGGCTCGACCTCTAAAAGGGAAGTAAAGTTCCTTGCACGTTTATTATATCCCCAGGGGAGCATTGACGGACATTGTCCCTTTTAGCTACGATTGTAAAGGTTCGAGGTACTCCTCCTTCTTAAAGCTGGTCAGAAGTCTCTTGCACCTTGATTTCCTGATAGGCCACCATCTTAGAAGTGCCTGGCTGGATCGATATTTTGCCATGACTTTTCCTTTAAACGCAAACTTTTGAAACACATTCAGTCAAAGGCAGAAAATCAGGCCTGCCATCTACATCTTGGTAGATTTAGTGTCCACACAGATCACAATTGTAGGTAGCTACGATCATCTGTGGCTTTACATCACTTACTCTGACTACAAGAGCACGGATTGCAACTGAGTGGCCTAGCAGAGTAGCATTTAACTTGCCGACAGAAAGCGCCTTCTCCTCAGGCCTTTCTTTCACGAAGTAAGTGTTGAAGTGAAGATAAAGTCGAAGTGGTAATCTCTATCCTTTCTCTCGATTGTCCCTATCCTGGAAATTACTCATGCGCTGTTCCCAGAGTGTGGTTTAATGGGCGATTCTGAGTTTTTCCTAGGGTGTCAGGTCCTTGTTCCTTTTGGGCATGAGTTCAAAGACAACCTCATTGAAAATTTATTCATACCTTTTGGTGTTGCTCATGATGTGCTTAGGGATGGATTCTTCTCCCTTGTTGCGGAAGAATTCTTCCAAGTCCTTGAAGCAGATCTCCAAGCGTTCTGATTCTCGATTGGCAAGAGCCCCTGGTGAGCAAATGACGATAAGCATTTTATACTTATTGCGACCGTACTGAGTTGACTCCTTAAGCGAGGCATCCACCCATTCTTGTAAGAACTAAGTAATTTTAGTTCTCTCCAGCTTGTAGTTGACCTGAACTTCCTTCTTCTTGTACATATTATTTTTAGGCGCTTAATTACATTGGCGCACAAATTATCATCGCCCTTTATTACTGGTGCTATCTTCCCTCTTTATATTATCAATCATTTCTTTTAGGAGTTTGCCTTTGTCCATGCTTAGGCGATTGTCCTCTTCATGCTGTCGTCTCCATCTGTGTACATCTTTTTCATCATGTCCATCAAAGCACCGTTCGGGTCCTCCTTCCCTTTTTTCTCATCTTTGTCGACCAAACTCTCCTTCCAAGCCAAACTCGACCAATGCGAAGAAGCAGCTTTAACAAGAGTCACTTGTACTGAGTTGTTCTTGACCTTCCATTTACACTGATCAGGAACAATTTTTTAACACAGCTTGGGAATCCTCAATCTTAAATTTTGCCCTTTGTAGCCGAGTATTTAGAGCTAAAAGGCCTCACCTTCAAATTTAACATTCACCTTGCCTTCACATTCTGCCTTTACCTCAGGGAGACTTAAGATTACAATCACGTTAAGCCCTTCCTGGTCCCAAGAGTATTTTGTAACATTGGTGTAGGAAATAACTTTGGCAGGATCAGGTTTGACAGGGTCGACTTTCTTAGGCATAAGGGTAGTCAGTTCCGATATAGCCTTTGTTAGAAGTTGCTTGGAGTGAGCTCTCTCAGCTTTGCTTAACAAAGTGTTCAACTCTTCTAGATCCTTCTCCAGATCAGAAATCATTATTGACTATCAATCACTTATGCAGGCGAGCTGATCAAAATGTTTGAGACAGGCTTCATCCATGCTCTCGTATAATCCTACCACGTCTAGCTGCAAGATATCGCATTCCCTCCAGTCAGACATCCAACCGATGGCACAGTCCTCCCCAAATCACCATGCACAAATTCTTTGATGTAGGTGCCAGCACTAGACAGTACCAAAAGCACCCCCATCCTAAGACTAAACATTCTGATTTTAGCTCGGTGGATGATCTTCCTTCTAGTCATAAGGGTTCTCCTGTGCAGCACTCTTATAGGTGTTTTCTGGTCAAGTTGCAAATCCTTTATCCCATCGATAGTTGTCAAATCTCTAGGTTCTCTCTCAAACAAAACCACGCAGGAATAGGCCTTGACCTTCTAGTCCTCATACTTCTTAAGAATGTGAAAACCTGAAGTGTCTGTCTGGATCAACCCATACACCTTCACTAGCTTGCTCTTCTGATTTATCTGTGCTTGGATATCCGGGATATTCTCAATGTTGGATTTTCGAGGGTTGACTATTTACAGCATGAAAGGGCGACCTTCTCCAAGCATTCTTACATCGATATCCTACCTCCCTCCTGAATGGAATTTAGATCGCCCTTACTCTGGCTTGTTAAAATACAGTGGGAGTACATGTTGATCGATCTCTTCTTGAATACTTGTCTCAAAGGGTGCTTGGCCATTGATAATCCATGGAGTTTGAGGTAGATACCTTGAAAATTTAACATATCGGCCAATTAGATAGTGACTGCATGAAGAAAGGGCAATATTATAGGTAGTCGCAAGCCCTTCAGGAGGAGGCTTGCCTTGCAAAGGACCTAGAAGAAGTTATGTTTAGAGGGCTAATATTTTGTTGAGATAGTGGGCGTTGATGAACTTGGTTTATAGTGGCTTTTACAAGTCCATCTTACCCTTCTTCATGGAATAGGCGGCATCTTTCCCTTCTTATGGGCGGACTCAATCTACTGCTTCCTTATGAACTCTTTGAAAGGATGGAAGGCGAGTTGGTCCGCATCTCCGTTCTAATAGCTAATCGTCACAATGAACTACTCACTTTCAATCGAGCTGCTCTTATCGATTTAACTTGCCAGCCTTGGTGCTAATACTGCCTTAAGCACGGTCTTGAGCTACACAGGAACTTATGCTATTTCAAGGCCTGGACATGATTTTTTAAGGAAAAGAAGCATCTGCTTTTCACGCAGTACGATCACGTTCGGAAGATGAACGTTTAACTTGAACTGAAGGAATGCATAGTTCTAGGATGTGATGAGCTTGGCTAAATTCTGGATGAATTAAGGTCTATCCAGCATGGGTAAGATATCCTGGCAGATACAGCAGACAGGGCCATCCGAGGATTATATCCTCGTCTTGTAGAGCTAAAAGTTTTGACACTTCACCAAGCGCAATGCACAACGAGTGCACACTCCTAGCTTGACCAAATATGCAACAGGGTCACATTCCATGTATTGTATAAATGATATCAGTAATATGACGCTCATTGATGCTTTTGCTTTAGTTTGGATAGAAGGTCAGACATTTCAGAGTCAGTGGCTTTTATGGTGGCTCTCCAGTCCTTGCTGCTTTTCATATTTGAGCGGACGATGCTTAATCCTTTGCTCTTTGCAGGCATTATCGATGACCAAGGGCTCTTACTATCTTCTTCAAGCTTGGAAGATTTAACTTACTTGCTGATTCCACTCTTTTCACCGTTAGCAATATCAAGTTGTCCTGCTTTCTTCACAAATTTCAACTCGTTTTCTTTAGGAGCCTGGTATTTAAGTAGACAGATCTCCAACTTGATACCTTTCCTACTCTCAGGGACAGGCTTGAGCCAGGCCAACATTGACTTCCCCAGATTTGAGGCAACATGATTAATGAGCAGTTTAACTCACAGATCTGCCCGTCCACTTCCACCCTTAAAATCCCTTCACAAGCAGCTTTTCCATGCAACTAGCAGATAAGATAATTCTAGAGTGATTTACATTTGGCACGGCCTAGGACATCCTGCCTGCCCAGTGCAAAATGCTTTTTATAGCCCTCTACCACAATCATGACCTGCTCTCTATAACCAATCAAATTCTTCAAGGTTATTTTTATTGAAGTGCTGCTGTCTTTGTTGTGGTTGCTTTGTTTTTATGTCAGCTGCCGAAGATGGTAGTCACAAGACTTCGAGTATTCAATTGATTCATCTTGAAGTTGTGATCTGTCTTAATCTTGTTGAGATACAAGAGGAGTAGTGTTTAAATTGTTAATGTGAAAGAGCTACACTGGCTTTAAAGGACTATTTTTTTGCTGGTTTTCTTAGAGCATGCACTGTTGACTGATCACCACCATCTCATCTAGAGTCATCCTTTCTTCCATCACCCTCAAACACTTTCTCACCACCGCATGCATTGTTTCCATGAAGTCATCACCATCTTTTTTTCCTTCCTCATTATAGCCCCTCAATTCCATTATGATGTTCATCTCATCTTGCAAAGATGACGGTACACCCATAGCTGATAGGGTAGTCTTGCAGGACATATCTACGTTACATAGTTGTAAGTACCACAGGGAACGTTACATCCAGTTGGATGATTCGTTTATAGGGCTTTACCCATGTAACATGTAATGGAGGAGGCATCCTAGTGCCCATCTGTCGTCTTCCACTTTTTTGGTCGATTATTTTATGTGAAAAAACAAGGTTGAAGAACTGCTCTGGGGAGAGGTAGTCGAGGGCTGTTGGCTTGTCTTGGCAACAGGTGCGAAGGTAAGACTGGTGAGCAACTGGATCAAGGACGAACGGTGATAGTTTGACTTAATGACTATCACTGATCCACACAGTTTGTGGAGTTAGATCCCAATGCACAATGCCCTATGCATGCAACACAGCAACCATCTCAGCTAGTTTCCCAAACACTTTAAAAGCAAAAGCTTTATTGCTTTTAAACTTGTCACAGTCCGCCAATTTGGAAAATCCGTATGACTCTTCATGTGGAGTGACTACGTACATTTACTACTCACCTGCCTATTCCAAATTTATAAGCCTGCTGTTGACAAAGTAGCGAGAACAGTTTGCCAGAAAAGATAGTTTGTCTTTAGACAGACGGGATTTCCTACAGAGATGGATTTGCACCCGAGCGAGTTAGTGCCTATGTGACGCCAATAGCCTATGAGGAGTGATAGCTGGTCAAAACGAGATACATTCCAAAATGGAGTACTCACTTAGCTGTTACATCATAAATAATAATAACCTCAGTTTTTAGGGGGATTTTGTTCATCATAAGCAATGATGATTGTGGCACTGCTCGTTTGATCAGTAGCTAAGACAATTTCTTTAAGCTTTTATTTGATGAATTAGAATAACTCAAAGCTTTCATTTATTATGATGCAAGGAATTTAGCTGCCGGCCATTCATCAGCACCCTCGTTAAAGGAATTTGAGCAACTCCTCATACAGGGAGCGTAGGAAGAAACATCCCAGCCAATCACAGCATGGTTTCAAACAGGAAAGTTACATTTAAAAAATGGGGTGGATCTCTACTGAAGCCAAGTACGACACCATGCCCATCAGAGATATCCTCAAGTAGCAGGACAAACTCAGACAATGCATGAAATTTATGAACAGCGAACTTGCTGCATTGCTCAAGTAAAAGGCTATAAGTTTCAAGCTTAAATCATCCACTCCACTTCGTTCTGTAAGTGATCCTCTGCAAGTGATCTAAAGCGAGTTGCAGAACGGATAAAAACTGATTCGCAACTTTAAGCTAAACCACGCCCAACTACAACAAAGGCTCGAATTCATAAAGCAGGAAGATTTTTATTTTATTTTGTAAAAAAACATCGAATAGACCAAAGAGCGAATCGAGTTGATAAAGAGGGATTTGAAGGATTAGAAAAGATTCAATTCTTTGCGAGGCAAGCGAATTGGCTATTCAAAATAATCTGAATGGCCGAATCTGCTAAGCGATTTATCAAAACTAACAGCTAAGAGAGATTCTCTCGCACAAAGCAATCTATAGAACAAGATCAATTTATAAAAGACCGAGGAGCACACAGAAAGCATCTTACATAGGACAATGGAGCTATAATATGAATATTAAAGCATTACAAAGCTAGAATAAAGCCAACAGGAATTAAAATAAAATGAGAACACAATAAACAAACTTAAAAAATCAATATAGTCCATGCAAAAGGTCTTGAAGTCGACCAAGTAGACTCAACAAAGGAATTATCTCAAAAGGCTGCAAGACATGGAAAAACAGTTGAATGACTCTAATGTCTTATCGTAAAAAATACAGAATGTCAACAGGGAAATATAGGCGCGTAGGATAGAGTTTGAGGATATCAAAAGGACATTGGAAAAGCAACAGAAGCAGGAGACAGGAGGCATACTGGTCACTGCTCTCAAAAGTGATAAAAAGAGATTTGAATAATCAAAGGAGACGTTCAAGACGGCAGAGTAAGAGCCTGAAAAAAGAATTGAAAGTCCAAACAGCACTAAAAAAGAGCTGAGAGAACTCTTAGAGATTGAATAAAAAGAGCCTGATTTCGAGCTTCCAGCCTGACAAAAACTAGTAAAAAAAACTGATAAAAAACATATCTTTATTATCTTGCAATCAATTAAAATAATATCAAATGCAGAAAAAAGTAGGTCCATATGTAATAACAAAAGAAAGTCTAGGGAAGGGTTCCTTCGCAGAAGTGTACAAAGGACATCATAGTTAGAATGAGACCATGGAATATGCAGTTAAAGTCATCCGTAAATCAAGGATTATGCAGGATGAATACCTCATGAGTTCACTTTTCAACTAAATCAACATCCTTAAAACTCTTAAAGATCCTCATATCGTAATGTTGGCGGATGTAGTAGAATCTCCTAATAATTACTACATCATTCAATAATATTGTAGGGATGGAACCCTCCGGCAAATGCTAATTAAGAGAAAGAGACTTCCTGAAGAAGAAGCCCTTCGTCTTTTTAGACAGGTTCTGAGTGGTTTTGTGGCTTTAAGCAGTGTCGGAATCATTCATAGGGACATTAAACCTTAAAATCTTCTCCTCTCTGGTTAAATTCTAAAATTGGCTGATTTTGGCCTGGCCCGCAATCTTGGAAATTACAAATGGCAAAAGTTATAATCTTATGTAGGCACCCCACAATACATGGCCCCTCAATTAGTCACAGGAATCCCTTATACAAGTAAAAGTGACATCTGGTCTCTAGGAATTATACTCTACGAGATGGTAAATGGAAAACATCCATTTCCTATACTTAGTAAGGCTGCAATAAACAAGGATGTCCATTGTTAGTTTTCTGTGCCTGCTTCAAGCCTATTGATAGATTTCGTAGATAAATGTCTTCAAATTGAGTAGGAAAAGCGCCTTTCTTGGAATGAAATATTTTAGCATAAGCTATTCAGAGACCATTTCAAGGTTCATCTCGAAAACATCCAGGCTTTTAATAACCGCACAAAGATCATTGCCAATAGATTACGCAGCAAGATCATTTAGTTTAACTTGAACATAAAATGGTTGTTCCAAGAGTTTGACTTAACAAGGACAATCTGATCAATCGGGTGGAATTCTACAGGTTCATGCTGATGATCGACAGTTCTATAACATCATAAGAAATCATCTACATGTTCAATGAGTTCGACAAGGACAGTAACGACACAATCGACTTTATTGAGTTTTAGAATTGGATGAGCTAGAATAAAATGACTCCTGAACTTCCTTACAAGCAGCTTGATGCCAAATCCGCAGAGCACATTCGTATCATCACAACTATTAAAAAGATCATCCAATAAAAAAATATTTCTTGTGAACAGTTTTTCAAATCTGTGGATTATGATAACTCTTAAGAACTGGACTTCCAGTAGTTCTTTAAAATGATTCATAAGCTGGAGAGTAGCCTAAGCTAGGTGGATATACGACACATGTTCTAAACATTTGATTCTGACCATAATGGTTCTATCAGTTATATAGAATTCCAGACCCAGTTGTTGAAGATCGTAGGGCAGCCAGCCCAGCTTGATTCCAAAACCAAGTAGCGAATAGAGGAGTACAAAAAAGCTCTCACCCATCTTTGACATATTCTGATTTAATATATGCATTCCGCAAGAAAAAGCAAAAAGAAGAGTTAAAAAAGGTTCATCCTCGATTGCGTTAAGTTCAAGAACGAGCAGAACTCATATCGTGTCAAATCAGAACGCTCAATCTACACGAACCTCAATCAACTTAAAAGATTAGGCATGGTCTATGAACTACCAGCATTAGACATGCATCGAGTAGAGAATTAAACGAAAAAGAAAGCTCGGCATGATTCTACTTCCAATATTAATATTAGAAGGGCTGCTAGAATGTAGTCTGGGAGGTTAGGCAAAAAGGCCTTTTTAAAATTTTTGGAGGAGAAAAGGAATGAGGCTAACAACGGATTAAGTGGAGGGTAATACGCCAGTAGACAGAAAACCAATTCATGATACTTTTAAATAATTTTCAGCGAAGGTAGACAGGCCTTCTATAATTTTTTGACTCACTATTTTTTTATTTGCGAATAGCTTTACCTATAGAGCGTACAGACAAATAACCTACTTTCCCACTGATTCTTTTTTTCCCTGCTAGTTAAAACAACAATACTTTTTATTTCTTCTTGTGCAAAAGTCTAAAATGTTTACTCGGGTACTTTTAATCAGTGGATGGACAACCCCTTGCGGGGAAGGTGACTTGATAGTTCTATTTAAAATTCTTAAAGAAGTTGTTAGGGGATAGCTGCTAAATCTTTCTTGCCCGTTGCATTTATGAATAAGTTTAAACAGCTTCAATAAGAAACTAAAAATATATTAATGCCATGTTATGTTTATGTCAGTTGGATAATTATGATTCATACAATGATGTACATGATTAATTATCTTTCATGCACTTTTGTTGTAATGGTAGTTTAGCAGGTATGGTGTGAACACTCCCATGCCTGCTACTAACAAAAACAGCAATAAGCCAACCCATGAAAACATACTCTTACTTATCATTTGAATCTTTCGATCTTATAGGTTGTCTGCTAATCCCTAAACTATCTACACCTGTTTTATTCTGCTTTTTTTTATGCTCTTAGGTTAATCCTTAACCTTTGTAGTTGTAGCCTGGGGTTTTTTCATAGCCTTGTATTCTTCATCCTGATAATTTTATATCTTTTTTCTCCTTGAAAAGAGGCATGCCTCAATCCTTTAGTGCAAGCGTTCCAGTTCTATGATACATTGATCTCGCTTAACCGTGAGCTTTTAAAGAAGTTGATAAGAATAGAATTTTTATAGTTAATTTTTGATGGCGGCATCTTTGGATTGTACTGTATTCACTTTCTACCTGTATAGCACATCAGTTTACTTTTTCCTACACGTGAAAGTATTAAATTGCTTGAAAAGTATGTCAAGTTATTGACAGAATTGCCTTTTGAGTGAATTTTACGCATTCCTTATAAAAAAGGCAGTTTCCATTTAGTACAATTCGTTCAATTTCAACTCTAATTTTTTGACCTAATCCCTTTATAATGTCAACCTGCCCTCTATTTATTTTGACTGTTTTTCTAAAGCTAACATTCTTTCCATGTTTTAGTACTCTTCTCGCTCGATATCTTTTATCCTTAGTTGTATTTCTGCTTACTCCTTCTACTTGCTGAGATGCTATTTCTCTAATAAAAGGTCTCCCAATGCCTACAGCATTGAATTTTATTCTGATTCAGTGGATGACAACATAGCCTCGAATATCCGATTGCCCTTTTCTTTCAAGAAACAGATCTTATCCTTCCAGACTCGTATCTGGTGCTCAGTTTATTGGGACTTATTGGCGGAATGATAATCTTCCAAGCTTGAAGGTATTGAAATTGTTTGAATAGGTCTTATCATTTATTATTTAGTCACTATTTTTAGTAAAATATTGGTTTGCGAGGAGTTTTGCTGTGACTTAATTATTTGCTGTGGGTGAGGATAGCTGATTCTGCAATGCTGCGATCCAGGTCCATTCGAGGTGTAAAAATTCTGCTTCGGATTAACTGCGACGATCCTGGATCAATTCTTGAACTACTTTTATCCTCTCGCAGTATGACTCTCTGAAAATTTGAGACTTGATTATTAGAGGGTTTGTAACTAAACTAGCGCACCATTATCTTAATAGCTTCTTCCAAATTCCTGGTCATACGCTATCCTTTACAGACATCTAGAAATCTCTTTAGCCCATTCTCTAGGTTGATCACGGAAGGGGCATTTCCGTCTGGATTTACTGATCACAGAGGTTAAAATTCTTTTCCGTTTGTTTTATGATTGATTCGTAGGGTTTTAACGTGACAAAGAAATTGTCCTAGAAAGAGGGGTTTTTAGATGGTGATGCCTGTGTGGTATTATGTAGATGCTTGAAGCTCACCAAGTGATTGTTTGGATCATAATGCTGCTTTTTTGAGAGTGCATTTTCCAAACTACTAATTTCAATATTTTTCGCCTCGATTTCTTCCAGCAAAGAATCTCTTTCTTTCATAGCCTATTCTAACCTAGCATTAGATCGGTCTAATTGTATGACCCTTTCATCAAGTTCTATCCTTAAAGCCCTCATTTAATCCTCTCTTTCACCCTTCAAATTCGCATTCATAATCTTTAGCTAGTCAACCTTCTCTGTCAGGTAAAAACACTTCTTTTAGATATCTTCGAAGTTTGAGAAATGTTGTTTCCGGACGAACTATTGGTACATGCTTTCATTGTGTATGGGTCTGCTTTGTGTTGAAAAAGGAGAATTGTTCTTTTGAGGTTAGGTGGGGTTCTCTAAAAGAGATGAGAATATGTGCTCCTGCTCTGCCTTTTTACGGATGGTGCTCAGCAGTTAGTCATAGTGTCTCATTATAAAATAATCGCAAAACTATAAATTATACCAAAGCATACAGTCTCTCTATTCCTGCAATCATAGTTTAAAGGATAGAGTATTCTTCACACAATAAGTGTTGACTGATCAAGCTATTTCTGTATTTATTTCATGTTATTTGATAGGTCTGAAGCCCAACAAGAAGGATCTCCTCCTCGCTCCTATGCTAGGAACCTTAGGAAACTCTATGACCCTAACTATTTTCAAAGTGCGAACAAAATCCAGCAGCAAATGGTCTACAAGCAGCAGCTTCTATAACAGATGGAATTGCACCGCAAGAAAAAATAGCATGAAAAGGAAGTAATAAGAAGGTAAGACTAGAGGATAATGAAGCAAATTGCTGCTGTGCAAGCTAATGAAATCAAACCTGTTGATGTAAGTGGAGTCAAAGATAGACAAGCTTTCCTCATACCTAGGAGTGCTAAAGGCAATAATCGAAATCCCACATCCCCTGACAAGCCTATTGACCTGAATCATCACGATTCTTTACCCACACGAACCCCTAAATACAATAAACTGCCTGATACAAGCCATCACAACACCTTGCTTAATGGTGGACGGGAACAAATGAAAATGTGGCAAGAAAGAATAGGCTCTTATTCAGAGGAATCAACTCGCATTCTTGATAAGTTTGATGCCTTGAATATTGGCACTATAGATAAAAAAGAGTATGATCTTGATTTGGAGGTACTAAGAAGGAAACTTGGCGAGAGGAAAGTGGTATCAGGGAACAGACCTGACCAATCAGTGTTGTTACAAGTGTTGCCAAAGCTACAATCATATTCAACAAGTGAGGTAAAAAGACCTACAATTATTCACAAAGGCACTACCTCAGGCTAACAAAAGATCGATGACATGTTGAACTAGATCGACCGTCTCATAATGCGTTGATTATCATATCCTTTTCATAGCAAAAAGGCTAAGCGATTATTATCTGCGTAGAAATTTATCAATATAATATTATCAATGATCTACTACCTTGGATATTGATGGTCTTGGCCAAAGCAGACATCAGCTGGCCTTTTCAAATATGCAGGGAAGGAGCCTATTAGATCACTAGCGTCACCTTGGCTTCTGCACCTGTTCGGAATACCAACAACACTTTTAAATTCATTGGCAGGGCGAACTAACCCCTTGATATGAAAAGTGCAGACCTCTAGGTCAAACTCAATGGGCATCATCTGGATTTTATCAATGTCAGCTATACTGAGTCCTATGATTAGGGAGATAAGACTACTTTTAGTTATACAAACTATGCCCCTTCTTTCGCACCACCTGGCACTTACACCCTCCATTTCTAATTCAAGATAGTATCAGACGCATTAGTGGGATGTGTGGAGGTGCAATTCAAGTTATGACATTCTCATGAAATCTGCGTATTTTTTCATCAGCTAATGAAGAAATCATAAAATATCGTCACGATTAAATAAATTTAATTTTTAATTAGATGCGCAGATTTTTGTTTAATCCTCTCAAAGATGTTTATTTCTATGATGAAGTGTCATACCACCAATTGAAACAAGTTGTCGATCATCTGCATATGTCAGCCTTTATATGCTAGAAAGGGATGTCTAAAGCATGGCTAATTTAATGTACGGTTTTATAATATTATAATGATGATGCTTGGACTGGGGTTGTTGATGGCCATAAGCAAGGCAGAGATCAACTGGCCTTACCAAATTTGCAAAAAAGACTTGGTGTATGATATCACAGAGGTAACTCTCAATGCCATACCTGTTCGGAATTCAGAAAGTAACTTTAAGGTGATGGGAATAGCTCACTCAGATATCGATATGAAGGATGTGGAATTAGAGGTTAGACTGGATGGCCATATTCTTGACCATATAAACATAAGTTATACAGACTCATACGATGAGGGGGACAAGACGATCTTTAAATATTCCAGACCGATCCCTTCCTTCTCCCCTTCTGGTAGCTACACCCTTCACTTCGAGTTCAAGGATATAAAGGATTTGCTGGTTGCTTGTCTCTAAATCCAATTCAAACTGTGATCCATAATGACTTTTGGAGCCTTTTATACAAGTTTTCTAACACTTATTAATCTTTTTTGATGCGTAATAAATTATCATAAATCTTAGTGCTGCTACAAAACCGTCGATAAGAATTTTTACATCTCCTGGAAATTCAAACTTCCGAGATAATCCGTAGTGCTCCCCTGTGGATCAAACACTCGAATAAAAGGCAGTGACTGGACCCGCATAGGCAATTCATTCTTCTCGTAGTCATACAAACCAAACTCAACTCCCTTTCTCACCAACAATGAAACCACCTTCTTGTATTCCTTCATGTAATCAACTCTTCCATCACTCGTTTCCGTACTGGTATAAAACATGACCACCAACAGGCTGTTTTCTTCTTGTGCCTTCTTTAAGATCGGAGTGAAAGTCTGTCTAATTATATGAAGCAACCTGCCTGAACTCTTCTTAAATTACTCTTCTACCAATACTTTTGAGCCATGCTGTTAAGGGCTTTATACAAAGCGTGCAAGTGAGGCAGGATCTTTCCCCACTGAAGTGATTTTATACTTGGTGACGAAATGGTAGTCAACAGGTTAGTAGTGTATCGAATACACTGCAGGATACTAATCCAGCTGCAAAAACATTATAAACTTGATCATGCTCATACCTCGACTATAATCGTTGTAGGGGATAATGAACTTATACTAAAATGTGAATTATTTAAACTGGGCGACAGCCAGATGCCCCTATAAGTCATTTTTGTAGGCTAAGACAAGCACTTGATGAGAGACTTCCCGTCCATTGTACAGCTTGAAATGTTTCTCTGAAGACAGTCTCTCAATTGAACTATATTAATAAAATGAAATGAACCCTTCAATGTTCTTGTAGTCCAGTTCATCATAAGGATAGGTTTTTACTTCTCTGTGATTTTTATTGTTTAGAAACAGGATGATGGGCTTTTTATCTTCTTATGAGAGTGCTTCAGGCGCCATGTTGTGCTTTATGGGATGTAAAGCATTTTGGTGTAAGGGATTTTCTTTGCGAGGTCGTTGTAGATTGTTAGATTTGTCTAGTTACATACCCACAACACCAACTCTCTGTATGTATCCAAATAGTTTGATAGCTACTACTAGTTGTTTACCTGAATAGCCTCGGCTTGCTAGATGGAGAGCAAATGCTGATTAATCAGGATAGGATCACTAATTGATCCTAGCTGCACTGGCACCTACACAGTCCCATTGTAATAAAATATTCCTTCCTCACATTAGTTGCACTGCTTGATCTGAGCCTCTATATCAAGGCCACTGTGCCATTCAGGCAAGGCTTCCTTATACTTCACAATGAAAGTGCATAAAGCAGTTTCAAGCAACAGTAGCAGTAATGAAATCATCAGCATGATAATAACAACAAAACAATGCAATTGAAAACTCATTTTCGTATGGGTTTGGGCATCCTGGGGTTGGGGTTGGGGTTGGGGTTGGGGTTGGGGTTGGGTTGGGGTTGGGGTTGGGGTTGGGGTTGGGGTTGGGGTTGGGGTTGGGGTTGGGGTTGGAGGGGTTGGGGTTGGGGTTGGGGTTGGGGTTGGGTTGGGGTTGGGGTTGGGGTTGGGGGGTACTACAAGAGTTTCCTAGTTCTTCTTACACTGCTTCTGTGATTTTTGCCTTGACATGTTTAGTGACTTAAGTGACAAGGAAATTGACTGTTTCTCTTTGGGTTGTTGGAGGTTGGGGCCTGAGGAGGGAGAAAGATCTTTGAGGATTCGTTCTTCTGGCATCAACCTTCGAGGAATTCGAGCCGTCTTGTTCATCCTGCTAACCTGTCTGAACTACACCTTACGAACCTGTTCACTGTACTAGATCAAGCATTTATAGTGAGGCATTTAGAAATACCGAGGGAAGTCACGATGATACCTAAAGTAGTTCCATAGCTTGTTAATGCGCTCAGTAAAATCATGGGTGTTATAAAGCCTGCGTAAGTATTCTTCTTCAGTGGACCAATCCACAGCATCCTCATATCTAGTTATCAGGGCACCGAATGAGCGCCTATGAAGGCCGTTCCTCGACAAGAGAGTAGATATCCTCGACTTGATGTGACTGATAGGCAGACAAATTCCGTATGATGATCTAGTTAACGTCCAGCATTATTAAATTGAAGCAAGTATAAAGAATATTCTTTCAGCTCACTAGCTTCATGAGGGCCTGCTTCTGATCAAAGGACAGGCTCTGTGGGAATTCGATTCGTGGTTTTATTATCAAGGAGCCATGCTTCCCCTCTTTGTTTCCTTTGATTGGCATACCTTCTCCTTCAATCATCTTTTAAGTCTGTGGGCTTACCACCTAGAAGAAAGAGACCGTAACATTCTTTTTTTCGATCGTCTCAATTTCGATTGAAGTTGACAACAATGCGTCTTTCAGAGACATGGAGTGTATTTTTATCAGGTCATCTCCCTCTCTCTCAAAGCATGGATGTCTAACCTGCTATATGACAAAGACTAAGTCTGAAGGAGTAGCACCTGGTAGTTAATGTCCCTGCCTAGGGAACACAATATGTTAACCATGAGCACTGCCTTTGACAATCTCAATTTCTTTGCTTTACGCGACTTTCTTCTAGTTTCTGCCATTCTTTTGTAGAGAGTTACGCTAAAAGGAAACAACCTTGATACAACCAAAGTATAATTCCTCTAATGTGCATGGTAGTTTCACCTATAAAGCAGGCGGATAGTTCAGATAGTCCTTTGAAGAACTGCCATAAGCATATGCAAGGATACTTTCTGCCTCAGGTGAAGATGATCGATCGTAGATTTGAGTAAAAGGGTTTGTATTGCCAAAAAACCTTTCAAAGATTTATTCAGGCTTTCCACTGAATTGATAACCGCCTTATAGACCATCTTAAGTAGGAATCCCCTTTTTTAAGCAAGAATTCACCATACTTGTCGTAAAAGGCCTTTCTCTATGCATCTGACAGGACCTAGTAGGCCTCACTTACCATACTGAACTGCTTTATGGAGGTTGTGAGGTCAAGTCCAGACAGTCTAGGGTGATAAGCAAGTGAAAGTCTGCGGTAGGCCTTGGCTATATCCTGTTCGCTGGCCGTTGCAGGCAATTGCAGAGCCGCATAATAATCCATGTTCGTATTATCTTTAAATGAAAAGCTCTTCATCAAGCAATTCGAGCCGAGGTATTCCTATTGGACTTAAAAGCAGTCTAATGCTGAGAAGCAGCAATGGAGAAGGCTGGTAAGGGCAGAACATACTATCAGAGCTAAGAGAAATAACCAATGAAATCCGAAACACCAATCGATCTGTCAACACCATCGTCTCTCATATCCAGAGTTCTAGCCAGTTGATAAACCGAGGCAGGCCTAAATCAGCTATAAAAAAGAAGAAAGGCCAGTTGAAAGGAAAGAGGGATGAAAGCGTTCATTTGCGACATCGAATTAAGACCAAATTGAACGAACTGTAAGTGTTTCAATCAAGTCTGTTAGAGATACTGCATGAGGCACAAAGATTGAGGATTTGATCTTAACATAATTGACTTCATTCCTCTTCTTTCATTTGACACTAAATCAAGCATCATACTTTAACTAGGATCCTGTCTTAATATATTTCTAAAGAAATAGCACAATAAATTGTAATTATCGATAATGCTATTGCAAAAGGAAAGTCCATAGTCCAAGCAGTAGCGCCTTTAACGCTTTAACCGACTTATTACCAGCATCCGCTCCTACAAGCGCACACGTGAAGAACAGAAAATTATCCAGCGGGTCAAGTAGGAAACCAAGCAAGATATAGAAAAAAAGTTCAATAACAATCCTAGGAATTACGCCTACTCCTTCCCTCTGTCCCCTGAAGATGAAGCCGAGGAGGTAGTACAATAGACTTAAAAAGCATAGATCTACAACTTGTACAGTCAAAACCCTGAGCTTTATTAAGGTTATAGTAAAGAATACGGAAGTAAGCAACAATCCACCGCTAGGCCAAAAGTGTTCAGCCTAGATTTAAGAGTCAGGCCTGACAATTCTTTGAAAGGCAAGATCAAGACTTAGATTGGTTAGGTTTAACAACAAGAAAAGGTCTTAGGCAAGCAAAAAATATTTTCCTAAAGATCATTTAAGAAGGCCAAGCTTCTCCCTCTCAACCTAAAAAGCTAAAAATTGCCTACAATAGGAGGAGTTAATAAACTAGATATTTGTTTGAATGGAAGTAGCCAAAATCTTAGCAAAGTCAGAATGAAGACTGAGAAGGAAGGGGGCAGCCAAAGCACCAGATTCTATAAACAATAGCTGAACGAAGGTTCGTTCAGATTGCGCAGGGCTTTTTGATTTTGGGTATTAGGTTATACTTCTATAATAATAATAAATACTATGTTCTTTGGAAATATGGGTGATATTGACATACCAATATGACGATGTGGGGCACATGTACTCCACTAACCTGATCTATCAAGGGGCAGCCTTCATGATCATCAATTTGTTCATAAACCACAATCATACTCCATTGCGCTGCTGGTGGTAGATATGTTCTGGCAGACAATCTATCACTACTAATAACTCTACTCCACAACCAATCTATATCTTCAATGTTCACTTTACCTCATCCACTAGTAATATATTCTAATACTATAAAACATTGGACATTAAATCAAGCAGCATAGTTTAACTAGGATCCAGTCTGAATACAAGCGCACACGTGCAGAACAGAAAATTATCCAGCAACAAGAGATCATGTAGGGAAGACAAAAAATATAGCAATAACAATCCTAGGAATTATGCCTACCCCCTGAAGATGAAGCTAGAATAAACTAAAAAGGCATAGATCTACAAGTACAAGCTTGTACAGTCAACAACCATATAAATTATTAATTACAATGATAATGATAAAAAGCAAAAGACAACTCATCATATCTTTTGATCTTTGATTATTATAATAAAATGTTCTTTAGAGGTATTGATATACCAACGATGTGGGGCACATGTCCTCCACTAACCCGGTTCCTGATCTATCAAGGGACCGCCTTCATGATCATCAATTTGTTCACAAGCGATTTTCTGACCATCTATCTGGCGAATATCACAACATTGACAATAAAATAGTTGCAACTGTGGCGGATATTCACATCTTGGACAGTGTTCAGTGGCATAATAGATTGGCTCATTTCTACCCTCATAATATTCATTTCCTTGTTCTCCATTGTAAAGTTATCACCAGGAACAATCATACTCCACTGCGCTACTATTGGTAGATATGTTCTTGCAGACAATCTATGTTCAGCTCACCCTTTGTCTCCTTTATGTCATATTCCGTCTATTGTCAATCAATCTTCCGTTAGTAGGGCTAGGCACTTTCTTTTTTTGGATGATATATTTCACCAAGAGAAGTATGGCCAATCCTGAATCTCCATCCAACATGATGTGCTGCCCTACCTCTCGCAACAAGTTCATTCCACCTATCTTAGCGATCATTCTTCTACTACTCGGACAGCGAATCGATGTTTTTGTGGCCTTCTTGCTGGCTGAAATCCAGTCCATCTACTTCAACGGAAACTTCATCCAACTAAGACCAGAGTTGATAAGCAAGGTGGAAAATAACTGTCTTTTCCAAATGGCTTTTGGTTGGAATTCTAACCTTGCTAAGCACAGTGGTCAAGGAATTGGACGAGGTATGAATAACCCTTTGCAGGATCAATCGGGAGGGATATCTGGGCATGTGGTGAACCCTGGTTCAGAAGCAAACCAGCAGCAACAACAACCCAGTTTCATACCCTTTGCTGGACGTGGTTCAAACATGGAAAACAGCGAATAGCCCCGGAACTCCCTATTCTGAATCATCATAATATGCCATATACAATTTCTTCAACCTTATCGTGAAGCTAGATGGTAAAGATCGTATATCAACATTTTTCGTTTAGTCTGTAATCACAATTAAGGAAGTGGATTTGATTTGTTGATAAAGTGGGATGCTATATCCAGTCAGTCAATCTACTAGGCGCAACCCAGATATGAGAGAATAATGGCTTGTTCACAATGTTCTTTGGTAGGACTGACAAATATAGTAAAGCACCATAATCAAGGGCTAGGCTTGAACAACAAGCAAACTAGTTGTAGTAGAAATGGATGCAAGCCAGGACAAGTGATTTCAAAGTAACTATAGTCAGAATAATATGTTTTATTTAAGCCTTTCAGCATCATAAATCGGCTGTTAAATTGCTCATTCATCGCTTGTATCGTATTGTTTTATATCAAAGAGAGTGTTTATGTATGTTGACTCAAATCGAGCACAACTAAGAACAAAGCATATCAAGGGCTTTTCCATCACCTACAAATAAGTTGCTTTATCATCTCTATAGAAAATTGGCTTGACTTTCAAAACCCATATACAAAAATGTGTGGAATAGGTAGGAGAAAATCATAGGTATTATCGTCTAAGCATGTACCGCTGCTGGATGGAGAAATTGCTTGTCTTCTTGCTCTCACGTTTACTCTGGTACATCGATATACTCTTCTTGGGTACAGTCTGCTGACACTCAGATTCCGTCCTCACTCTTTTTCCTACTACTCCAACAGTCTTTCTCGGAACTCCTCCTCCTGCATGGCTAGCCAACACCTGATGAACAGTCCCATGCTAATCTTGGTGCACCAACCCCTCCAGAATGCGATTCGCAGATTATATTATTTCTGCTCTTTGGTAAGGCTGTCCTTCGATGGTAATGTCTGATGGGCTGTAGGATAGGCAGGCTAGTTTGAAGGCAGCCATGGTGGTGGAAGGGCAGCCGTTGCAAGACAGGCATTATTTGCTAAATGATAGTCTTCTGCTAGCCTCTTTCTATTAGGCTGTCTAACCAAAGTGTTAGGCCATACCCATTAGAGCGATGCTCTGGCGATCTTGCTCATCCTGCAATTGGAGGTGACTTTGAAGCAGTAGAAATTGCAGCATCATTTTCATTTGTCCATTGACCTTCTAAGCATGCACTTTAACCTTTTCTTGGTCCTGTTTCAGCGTTCCATGAGCTTGCTCAATCTTTTGCTTAACTTCAACAAGAGAAAAACATTCTTGCTTGATCGAGCCACGATGCAGTTCTAATTTATCCTCTATCTTATCAAGCCAGTGCTAGAGAAACTCTTGACCTGACCTGCTTGATTTTTTGATTGATCCTAGTTCTTCAACAACCTGCTACAGTTTCAGTTCAACCAATAGAGCTAATTCTTTACGTAGAGATGACTCCATTATTTATAGTGTCTAGGACAGTCCTTCCGCACTGGGATGTTGAGCCATCTGCTCTTTCTCAGCTAGAATGAGGACAAGAGCATCCTCCTCATCTTTTTGTGTGGCTTTAATGGGGTCGATCCCCATTTCCTTTAGCTTGTTGAACTTGAGGTTGTAGAGTTCATCATAACTTCTGCGGTTCATCTCGGTCATGACCGTAGTGAAATCAAAGCGGTAGTCTTGGCCGAATTCAAGGGCCAAGTTGCTCTAATCGATTTCTTTTAGCTTGTTGTTCTCAAAGACAATGAACTTTTTGAGCTCGCTGTTCTTCAGGCAAAATCTGAAGGCTTCACCTAGTTGCCGTAGAAAGATTAGGGGGAGGACTACCCTCACCTCTTTTCTGAAAGAGTCCAACTGTGCTGCATTCTTATCAAGCCTGAATTCCAACCTCCTCAAAGCGCCAAGCCTCTGCTCCACCTTCTAATAATCCGAGGTGAGCCTTGCAAGTTCTATGTGCAAGCTATTCCTCTCCTCTCTAGTTACCTTCATCTACTTTTCAAACTGGATGGTCCTGATTTTGTTCTTATCAGTCTGGTTGCTGACTTCACTCATTTTTTTCTGCATAGCACTGAACTACTGCTAGATATCCTCTTGTTTAGTGCAGAGTTAGCTACGTAATTATTAGATGGAGGTGAGTGTAGCGAGATTGTGATTCTTGTTGAGCTAGATGAAAGAGTTGAGCTGCAGCTGATGGGAGGCAGCATCATCCTGGATTTGTTATCTGACACTTTTGATGTCCATCAGTACATGGTTGAACTCAGCCAACTGGCCAGAATTGCGCTAGAAATGATCGCTGATGACCTTCTCACTATTTTCGATTTTAAACCTGAGTTAGTTGTCCTAGTGGTGCAGCCTCTTCAGTTCTTTGTCAATGCGTGAAAAAACAGGCACTTTTGACAAATCAGGGTGGTCAGAAACTAGGTATTCTACATGGCTCACTTTCTCATTGCATGAAGCGATATCAGCACGAGTGCGTTCCAGAGCATGGTCAAGTTCTTTGCATCTCTGGACGACAGGCAAGTTAAGGTCATGGATGATATTGCGCACTTTCGTCTCAACCTCATACCACTAAAATTCACGGACCTTGAACTTGATAGGTTTATCGGTCATCAATAATATCAATTGTCAAAGCAGATCATCGAAACATGAATAAGGGTCGGTTTTGCTCTATGCTGCTTTTGGAGCAGGTTCGGCTAGCATATTCCCATTTCCTTGTGTTGACTTTGGAGGAGAGGCCTTCCAGCTGCCCCAGTCTCCATTAAAAAATTATTCTTGTTGCGGTGGCATGCTGTTGAATTGGGGTGGTGATGAATATTGTGCTACTGTTGGGGTTGGTGGATGGTATTGTTGTTGTGTTACTGTTGGGGTTGGTGGATGGTATTGTTGTTGTGTTACTGTTGGGGTTGGTGGATGGTATTGTTGTTGTGCTACTGTTGGGGCTGGTGGTGGTGGTGGATGGTATTGTTGTTGTGCTACTGTTGGGGCTGGTGGTGATGAGAACACTGTTTATTGAGGCTCACGTGGACCTGTTCTATCTTAAACAGCTCGTTGTCCTACTGGTGCTTGTTGTTGCATAGTTGACCTATTAGAAGCTGGAAAGCCAGGCTTTGTTATGCCCTGCTGCTGCTGCTACACCACCTTCTGTTGCATACTCTAACGATATGCAGGCTGAGTCTATTGCACACTTTGTTTATACTTCTTTTGATGCCAAGCTTATCTTAACGATGATTATTACTCAGGTTGCGTTTTTTTAGTTGGAGTTTGTTGAGGCTATAAGTTCCATGTGTGCTCTGTCTTTGATGGTGCTTGGTATTGGTGTTTTTGTGGTGGTGGTGGTGGTGGGGTTGGCTAGCTGAAATATTAGTCAAAAGATGAACTTTGTTAGTTAGTCATTAATGATGAATTCTGCCGCCTGTTTACAGTTTATCTCTGTGTCTTGGAATGTGAAGGTCGATTACTTCCAAAGGTAGGAGATTCTTCCAAAGTAATGATTTAAGCTTTAGGCTACTTGCTATTGGGACTCTTCCTTATAATCGGTGGTGGCATTTCCAACCTTTTCTTGATATTCTTGGTAGGCGGAGATTCCACCTTTTAAGCACCAGAAAAGAAAGAGGTGATTGACTCCAAGACACTTCCCCCCTCCTTCGTCTTCTCCTTCTCCACTTTCTGCTGGTTGACAGTCTAAAGAGTAATCTATTGTGCCTTTTTCTAAGAGGCAAAGTTCTAGTGACCAATTTCAGTGACGATCTGTTGAATTTCATTATCGATGTACTAGAAGATGATATGCTAGTTTGCTTTGTCCTTCATGAATTGTTGCAGGATGTTGGTCAGCTCAATGAACCGGGTAGTGACATGCTGGACAGTGGCAGTAGTAAATGATCTTATTTTGGAGGTGAAGTCTTGCCAGGTGAGTGTGACTTGAATGACTATGCGATTGGAAAACTAGGTAATTTTGTTTTAACATTCTGCAAGCTTCTTCTAATTCTGGTCAGTAATCCACCCGATCAATGCGGATCTCCTATTCCTGAGAGATGGCCTGCATCCTAATCAGCTTGTCATTCTTTTTTTGGTTCAGTTCGTCTAGCTTGTTTCTATAATGGATAAACTTTTGTTTCTCCTAGTTGTACTGCTTCTCCAGCTATTTCATGTTGTTGAGACGGATGCTTCTGCTCAGCTGTGAGTTCATCTTGTTGAGTTACTGTGTGAACTCGCGGGTGCTGTCCTCCATTTTTGCACTGGTCCGTGATATCTCAGTTTTGGCCTCTTTGAACTTGTTCTCCAAGTCGATGATGTTGACATACTCCCGGACGAACCCCGTGTAGAACTGGGAGATGCCAGTCAAGGAATAAAGCAGCCCTTGGAACTTCTTCTCAAGGTTGTTGATATGACTAAGGATGTTGTTGTTTTTGCATATGGCATAGCTGACCACCCTATCTTTCATCTAATTAGTATCACACTCAATCAATCAATTTCTGCGTATCCTATAGTCACTAAACCCCTCATCCCTCTTAAACTGGTGCTGCTCTTTTAGCATGGTCTGTGCTCCTGGCCTTAAAATAGGGTTCTGCTTGGAATACAAATATTTCTTTCTTAGCACTTCGACTAAAGAATCATTGGCCTTCTTGTTCCTCCTGCTCTCAAAAATGCTGTCTTTCCTTTCTGATGACATGACTTAATGCTTCATGATGGCAGCAGGGATGATTTATCTTGAACGTTCTTTCAAACTGGATAGATCCTATTTTTTGTACAGGCTGTCTTTCTGATGGGGGGTGGTGGTGGCTGTGGCTGTGAGGTTGGGGTGGACAGTGTGCAGCTCTTATTTGGTAATTACATGCTTGTTGTTATGTCCTAATACGCTTTTCACCTTTCTCTATTGGTTGTTGAGTTATGGGTGTGGTCTAATGTTTCTGGTGCCTTTGAAGATGATGATATCTCTTTCTACAGTGCTGGAAGGGATTCGAGGCAAGATAGTCCTCCTTCTGTTTGCGTCACTTTAGGTTGGCTATTCAATAGTAAGGTTATTATTATTCCTTTTTTATACCTTCTTTAGCTTTGGGACACTGGTTTTACTGCTGTTCTTTTTCCTGGCAGTGGTATTCTTCGATCTTCTCTTAGTCTGTTTCACAACAGGTTCGATGATTCTCTTATTATACAGCAAGGATGCAACCTTAGGGTTGATATCCTCTTCCGCTTATGAGTCACTATCCTCATCCACCTAACATGCAGGAAGCACCTTTCTCTTTTCAGCTGGCCATTCCCCATACCTCAAATGTACTGATAGTCCAGTTAGCAGACTATTAACAATCTATGTGAAGTCAAGCATACTCCAAGGCAATGACTTTCCCTCTATGTATTTGCCGTATCCGCTTAGTTAGATGGTTAGTGAGTAGCAGCCTGAGTGGCTGTGAAAGAAGGTTGTCCGAGCTGTGCTTTTCTTTGATGGATGGATGCCGAAGGTGCAGTGCTTGTACTCGAACCGAGGGTCGATGTACGCAAGTAGATCTACCATGTCCTAGCTGGCTTTATGCTCACAGCTGTATCCGAAAAAACCTATGTGTTTGGAATGCCCGTGCAGGTCGACAAAGGCAGCTACTTTTTTATTTTTGCTGGCTATCAACTTCTATACAGCAGAGGCTGTAGGACTGACTAAAGAACCACTCCACTGCCTATTGAGATCCAACCCTTCCAGCCCACAACGTGAATTACCAGCAATCACGCCATCCACTGCCAGCATAGGCAACACAAGCACATAGAGATATTAAAGAAGCTATACACTCTCTTACAACAACTTGTCTATAAGCCTTTCCATCACAAAGCTTGAATATGTCTAAGAAGGGTGTTGACGGGCCATAAACACCAGCATCGAGTCAGCCTCCTCTCTGCCAAATTAGAGATAGGGAATGCTGACTCTACCATAGCTCTTGCACAGCTCCTTTACTCCAGTCTTTTCTTTGAGCGAGTTCATCAACCTTGTATAAGAGTATGGTAGCTGTGTTGCCAACAGCATTTTACCCTATTGCCCTTCGATACAGAAAGAAAGGGAGTACAGTGGCCTCTGCTTATCGTCAACCATGCCATTGGGATAATACTCAATTGGACAGACTAGCCACTGCCAGCCTGCTTGTCTGGACCAGAAGGCTAGCGGCATCCCCCTTTCAAACAAAGAGTGTGACTTTCTAAAGTTTATGATGTTCAGTTGGTAGGCACTGCCTTTCCTCAAGCCTGAGATACTGAAGTAGAACCAGTTGGTGTATCCTGTTGTATTACTATCCTTATGAAGCACCAAGCTGAACTACCTAGGCAAAATCTAATAAGCAGCTGCAAGATTACCACTTTCAAACCTTGAATCAAACCCCACCACCCCTTCCTCCTCACCACCCACCTGCACAACAAACCCACTCAAATGCTAATCCCCAACTCCAACCTCATTATCCTAAGGATTGTCCTTACACCTACCCTTGCAATACACCAAAGCACTCTTCATAATGCTGCACCACTATTGCAGAGAGCAGGCATTAATAGCTATACGACGTTGGATAATAGGAGGTGATGATAATGTGAGTGGAGGGATGGAAGGTTGAGGTAGGATGGTGGTGCTAGGCTATAGGGCATGTCGAGAATGGAAGTAGTGATAAGGAGTGAATGAGTTGAGATTGATAGCAGGGGTGGTTGGCAAGCTGTCTTGTGATTGTGATTATAGCTTGAAGCTGGGGTTGGTAAATCCCTATTCATCACTATCCTCCATCCAAAAATAAAAAATAAATGTTGCTTCTTTCCCCTTTGTAAATAACAACATCACACACCACACACTTTCTTCTTCTGCTTAACATATTATTATTCTATCGGGCACTGGACAGGCACACACGATGTCTGTCACCACAATGCTAATCATAACAGTCTAAGCTTGGCCTTGCTTTATAGCTGGGTTTTAGGGTTTTTATGGGTTACCGATTAATTGATTATCCACAAATGGGAGTTTGTACGGCTTGTGTGCAGGAGGGAAACACAGCAGAAAATGAAGAAAGGTTGGAGTCAGGCTCGAACAATGCCGATGAAGAACAGATGCGCTGTAAGGCTCACAAGGCCCTGCAGCTAATAAGCCAGCACTTAAAGCTACAGTATGAGGCACAGTTGTAGCCCAAAATTGACTGCTGAGTTACTTTTTTCTATGAAATATTCGAACTATCAACTATTGGCAAGGGTAGATAACGCGCCCTTTCTCCCTCTCGAGCTGAGTATTGAAGCCCCTGGCAGCCCTGGTCTAGGCGCCATCCGCTTGAAGGATGCTACAGAGCTGCACAGGTGGATTATCTTTGCCAGCCTGGAACTTGACTGGCAAACCCTCCGCACTTTCTAAATAACTTTAGTATAAGAGCAGAAGGGAAAGCCCACCTACCAATGCAAGATAAAAGAGCTAGCTCTCCACCACACAAAGAAGATGACCAAGCTGATGCTGAATGAATCATTCGCCCTCTATTTACAAATCAACCCCATCGTGCGAGAATAGCAGCACTTCTATATCCAGCTGCAGGGCAAGTTCAGCCAATCCCATCTCCATGACAAGGTAGTCTCCATCACCTACCAAATCGGTGTCTTCAGGAAAGTGTTCGAGTGCAGAGTCAACCATGACAGCATCATCCTTACAGAATGCTTCATTATGCCTGACCAGGACAAGTACTCTCTATAAACAGCTAAGATAGAGGTGGAGGGGCGTAACTGTGCAGTGATCCAGGTTATCAACCAGTAAAACCGCTTTAAGAATGACAAGTTCAAGGTGGTGCTGTTCAGGGAGATTGATCGGTTGCTGTCGATTCCGCACTGTTTGAAAGAAGGCCTTGAGTTCAGAGAGATGAGTGTCTGTGTGGACATGGGATGCTCGAATGGCTAGCTAGGCAGTAAATACTCTTTGCACTAGTCACATTATGAGCACATGCTGAACAAGATGCTTGAATTGCCCTGCTAGCTCAACATAAAATTCTAGCTGCTTGCCTTCTCTATGCACAAGTACGAGGTGACCACCCCTTTACCAATCAAGTCTTGTAAGCATCTAGTAAGCTAGTACAGCTAGCTAAAGAAGAACAGAATGGGCTCTAACTCACAAGTAGCCCCGCTTCTTCAAACTCTCAAGGAGAGCAGGCCTGCTGGACTGGTTGTGATCTTCACGGATGGTGATATAATTGACTTGCACAAATGTTTGAAGTTGGGAGTGTAGCATGTGGTATTCCTAGGGTTAGGACATGGGCAGTTCATCCTGCTAGAGAAGATAGCAAAAGTATGTGACTGGTAAGTGATATCAGCCCACAAGATGGGCAAGAACGAGGACAAGATGAAGATGTATTTCCTGGACAGCATCCTTCGACACAGGTTGCAGCACTGAGTTGAACAAATAAATACATTACAGCTGCTATATGCTAATGATATTGACTGATGATATTGACTGGTGATGATGATGATATTGACTGATGATATTGACTGATGATGATGATGATATTGACTGATGATGATGATGATACTGACTGATGATATTGACTGATGATGATGATGATATTGACTGATGATGATGATGATGATATTGACTGATGATATTGACTGATGATGATGATGATATTGACTGATGATATTGACTGATGATGATATTGACTGATGATGATATTGACTGATGATGATGATGATGATATTGACTGATGATATTGACTGATGATGATGATGATATTGACTGATGATGATGATGATACTGACTGATGATATTGACTGATGATGATGATGATATTGACTGATGATGATGATGATGATATTGACTGATGATATTGACTGATGATGATGATGATATTGACTGATGATGATGATGATACTGACTGATGATATTGACTGATGATGATGATGATGGAGGGTTGGGGTTGGGGTTGGGGTTTGGGGTTGGGGTTGGTGGTTGGGGTTGGGGGTTGGGGTTGGGGTTGGGGGTTGGGGTTGGGGTTGGGGTTGGGGTTGGGGTTGGGGTTGGGGTTGGGGTTGGGGTTGGGGTTGGGGTTGGGATATTGACTGATGATGATGATGATATTGACTGATGATGATGATGATACTGACTGATGATATTGACTGATGATGATGATGATATTGACTGATGATGATGATGATACTGACTGATGATATTGACTGATGATGATGATGATATTGACTGATGATGATGATGATACTGACTGATGATATTGACTGATGATGATGATGATATTGACTGATGATGATGATGATACTGACTGATGATATTGACTGATGATGATGATGATATTGACTGATGATGATGATGATACTGACTGATGATATTGACTGATGATGATGATGATATTGACTGATGATGATGATGATACTGACTGATGATATTGACTGATGATGATGATGATATTGACTGATGATGATGATGATACTGACTGATGATATTGACTGATGATGATGATGATATTGACTGATGATGATGATGATACTGACTGATGATATTGACTGATGATGATGATGATATTGACTGATGATGATGATGATGATATTGACTGATGATGATGATGATGATATTGACTGATGATGATGATGATGATGTTGACTAATGGTGACATACATACATACTTTATGCACAAAGATAATTAGTAGCCTAAAATTACTAAGGAGGAGCTTACCAACATGTACAAAGTGCTCAAAAAGCAGAAGAAGGATCTTGACTTGCTAAGGGAAAAAGTTGATGCGCTGTAGGCTATCAAGGCTACCCTTTAAGACTCAGTCAAATAGTATCGAGAAGAAGTGGAGAGGAAGGAACAAGCACTGCTCTAAACCCATACCGAAAGGAACAAGTATTTTCATATGTGCAGGTACATCAAAGACTCTAAAGAGGACACCTCTGAATAGCTCGAATCCCTTCGTGACCTAGCCTCATAGCACTTCACTCTGAGGCAAGAGATCAGAAGGCTTGAAGGGCAGATCAAGCAATATGAGCAATACCACCTTGAAGCATCTTACAGCCGGAATGAAATAGCAGCATGTAAAGAGGAGAATTGTAGGCTGAGACAAGAAGTTGTAGAACTCAACCAGGATAACAAAAGGATCGGCAATGAAAAGAAAGAGTGGATAGAGGTTTAAGCAAGGCTTCGTGGGGAATTGGAGTAGGTTAGCCAAGCTCGAAGATTGCTTGAAATTGAGGTAGCAGAGTTGAGACAGCAGTGTAAAAACCAGGCTTTATAGCTGTTCTAGGAATAGCTTAGGAACAAAGATCTAACCCTCATACTCTAGCACTAGGCATAAACCTACAAAGTCTTTACCAGACAACACTAGCAACAAATCCTTTAGCTCAAGATACTACTGTCTTAACAACGTTCCTAAGCACTCAAGCTTAGATAAAGCCATTAAAGCAACAACATCTTCAAAGAGTACGAGCAAAGCATTGACTCTCTCAAACTCAGCTTAGTTGACTAAAAGCGGTAGAGCAACAGACTCATGCAGAAAGTCTGTGTGCAAAAGGAGGCGCTGGCTGCTTTAGGCTCACGATTCATGAAGAATAGTCCCAGCTTGACAGAAGCTGACTCTGTGTAGGAAATGGTGTGGCAAGAGTTTAAGCACTGTCAGAAGCTAGGCAGAGAAGAGCTAATCGACTTGGTGGAGAGAGTACTTCTATAGAACCAACGAGGCAGATAATCTTTACAAGCCCTTTCAGTTGAGATGAACAGCTTGATGCGCAAAGTCGGACAATACCCATGAGTATAATCTCCAGAATGATGATCAATGCATCACCACGTAATATAAGCGATTAAAATAAGCAACTAATATCAATCTGTATGTTGAATATAAATTTCGACTTCGTGAAGTCATTGCTGTCCACTGGCCAGATGCGCGGGCTGAACGAGTTCATCGCTGACATCAGGAACTGCAAGGATATGGACTCAGAGAATAAAAGGGTCAATTAAGAGATAGCCAAAATTCGATAGAAGTTTTAGAGTAAGGGGTTGGATGGCTACCAGCGCAAAAAAATATGTATGTAAGCTCATCTATATACATATACTTGGCTACTAGGTAGGCTTTGGCCATTAAGAGGCTCTCATCCTCATCTCCTCCACAGTCTACTCCTAAAAGTGTATTGGATATATCGCTGTCTCACTGCTAGTCTCTTAACGCATGACTGATATCTGGAAACGTACTGGCTCCTTCATCCTTAACGACATCAGTTCCAGCATCTAGGTGAATGTCTCTCTTGGGTTGGTTGCGGTTGGCACACTTGCTCCAGAACCCATCATCCACGACCTAGCCCAGCCCATTCTTAAAATAGCACTTACCTCTACTGCCTCGCATTCCCTTTTCACTAGGAAGAAAGCCATGCTTGCCCTATTGCGGGTCTACCGTAAGTACAGTGATTCTTTTGGTGATGTGAAGACGCTGGCTGCACCTCTCTCTGCTGCCTTTGATACGAGGTTGGCAGGGCTTGGGTACATGTCTTCTCTGGTCTCACTGTTGATAGGGCTTGGGACTATCGGTGGGGCTGACAGGTTCATCGACTGCCAGAACAAGGTGATAAAATGCTTACAAAAGCTGGTGCTGTACAAGGATTGTTCTGAAGAGTACATGTACTATCAGATTGCCAACCCTTGGCTGCAAGTCAAGCTGTTCAAAGCACTCCAGATGTGGGGCCCATCTTCAGACTCATCTATGCACACAGTCATTGAGTAGAGTCTTAGCAGGATCCTTGGCAAGGTGCAAGCTTCAAAGACTGCCAATAACAGGAACAATGCAGAGTTCAGTGTGTTCTTTGAAGCAGCTAACCTAATGATCCACTACGGTAAAGCCTTTTCAAACAAGTCAGCTAAGACAGAGCTGATCAAGTTCCTGGGCAAACTGATCACTGCTTCCGATGCCAATCTAAAGTACTTGGCCCTTGATGCCATGGCGAAATGTCTGAACAGCATTGGTGGCAACTTCGACTAACACCTCACCCGCATCCTAGGCTCTCTCACATAAAACGACATCTCCATTCGCAAGCGTGCTCTTGACCTGCTGTTTCTGATGGCTAGTGAGGAGACAGCTGGTCGCATAGTAGATGAACTGCTAGGATATCTTGAAAGCTGTGCTGATCCAAAGATCAAAGACTAGTTGGTTCTGAAGGTAGCGATTCTATCTGAAAGGTTTGCTCAGAATCAGATATGGTATATAGACGTGATTGTCCGGCTGCTTAGTTCTAGCGGGGTAGTACATCACTGATGATATCTGGTACCGTATCATCCAGCTTATCACTGGCTTTGGCAGCTACAACCTTGAGCTACAGGCTTATGCTACTCACAAACTCTTTGCCTCGCTAATGCTTGCCCATGTCAATTAGAACCTTCTTAAAATTGGGTGTTTCGTTCTGTCGTAATTCATGGACCAGTCAGCTGTAGCCGCCCGCAATCGGTAAAAGCTTGTTGACATCATTTACAAGCACTTTACCAGTCATGGAGTAGTAGCCAGGAAGATGATACTGAATGCAATCGCCAAGATAGCAGCTAAAGCCCCTGAGGTCAGTCCCAAAGTGTAACTGCTGCTGCAGTCTGCCTTCTAAGATCTCAACCCGGATGTACAACAAAGAGCGATATAATACTACGTGCTGCTCAGCGAGGATGAGAAAGTGGCTGCAAAGGTACTTGAAAAAAGTCCTCCCTTTAGTGAAGAACAGCAACAATACAACCCTCTTCTAAAGAGGCTAACCGGTGCCAAAGGCAAATCCCTTGTAGAGTCTAAGTAGTAATAGAACAAGATAAAGATGCAAGCAAGTTCCATCAACACTCACCATCTCTCCAACAACCCCCTCTACCAACACTGCAAGAATCGTCTCTGCCACAGTGCCTGTATGCCAACCCCCTGCAAAGCTGACTTTCCTACTGATTTCAGGGACAACCTATCACGTCATGAAGGAGAGACTGATCTCTTCAAGTTCCAAGAAAGAACTGGCAAAGGTGTCCTAGAGATGATGATCACGGTGGTTGCAATTGATGAGGAGATCAACTTTGAAGTGGTTAATTCGAATGGCCTGCAAATCGCAGTCTCACCTATTCGATACAATGAGCATCCTCAGCTTATCGTGAAGGCACAGCTTACAGGAGAACATATAGAGCCACCTGAGGCTGTCATCCATACCAAATCTGGAAAGAAGGTGCAGTTCAACCTGCCTATCTTTATCAACAAGTTCATCACTGTAGTGGATCTCCCTCGCTAGAAGTATGAGCAGTTCTACCAGTAATTCTCTACATAGAACAAAACCTATCAAAAGCTGGACTGGTTCCGCAAACTCAACCAAGCACCAGTCGAGTTCCTGAAAAAGATTGGAGCGATGTTGGCTACAGTCTGCTCTATGAAGGTGACCCCCCAACCCAGCATGCAGAACCTATCGAGTGTCTGGGCCTGCGGACAAAGCCTAATAAAAGGCCAATCCATTCCTATAATGCTGTAGGCTGAGATCTACAACCAGTAGAAAAACTGGTCCCGAATCTCAGCTCGATCAGGTAGCGAGGCAGTACTAGCAGGCCTCTATCAACTAATAGAGGACCTTATCTGATTATCCATCCATCCCATATCCATCATAATGATTGTCGATAGCAGCTTGTAATGGTGACTTGCTTGGGAGTAGTGAAGGAGGGTTGAGGAAGTAAAAGTTTAATAATAAGTTTAATGAAGCATGAAAAATTAGAGTCTACGCAGGACACACAGATACTCCAGCCCTAGCTCCAAATCAAAAAGGAAATCAGTAGCCAGCATGCTCACAACATGGCCCTCTCTCACACACTCAAAACCATCTACTAAAAACGAACTGTGCTCAGGACATCCATTTAGCACAAGTAGCGACTCATATCACAGCTACAACAAACTGATTAGGGCAACCGTCAGATAGCTGCTGACAACCCTTCCAACCAAATCAAATTCCTGAAGACTTAGAGACACGCTCTAGCCTTGAGATAAAAAGAATTAACTGCTCGACTGGGGTAACTGTAGGTCTAGGGACAAAGGTTGAAAAGCTGGTTTGAGTCTATCCCAACGCCACAGCTTCAGCATGCCAAGGCCAGGTTAGAGCAGGTTCAGCTTGTAGAGATTTAGAGTGAACTGCTTGACGTGCAGGTCAAGACAGTCCAAGAAATTATCAAAAACAAAATAACCGAAATTGATTTTTACAAGAACAAACTTTTCTTTATTTAGGTCGATCAACAGCGCATGCTGTACGAACTGGACCTGCTGCGCTGCCGTGCATAAGAACTCAAGCACTAGCTACAATCACTTTCAAGTGCAAAAGATTCACTTAAAGAGTAAAGGACTCGTCTCAAGCAATGTTAAGAACGGTTAGATGGTAACTTAGGAGTAGCTGAGTAGAAAGGCAAGAAGCTAAGAGAGAAGAAATAGTCACTAATGAAGCAGATGCCTGATAGTCAACGTCTAAACCTTGAACTACGGTTTGGATAGGAATAGGCCTCCAACTTGCTCTTTCTTATTGACTACGAGAAAAGACTGATCAAAGAATGATATGTGTAACCACAATAACATCGCACTAATCTATATTGCTTTGTATGCAATCATAGTAATAGTAATAGTAATAATAGTGGGTAATCAGATCAATTCTTATTTCATTAGGTATAGCAGCTTGGCACCCAGCCTATCCTCGCATTGCTTTCCTCCAAGCAGCTGGCATCCTAGCTATTCTTCAACACTACCTTTATCCAGGCATTCTATCATGCTAGCAGCCTTCTCTCTCTATCCCTGTCCTATCAAAAACCGCATTAGAATTAGCTGCGCTCTTCCTTGGTACTCAGGCCTCATCTTTATCAGCCTGCTCAGCCTATCCAACCATTTTGTCCCACCTTCAATTTCAGCCAAGTTTTATATGGCTTTGATAGATAGCTTACCAACTGACTCTGCCGCCTCACTGCTGTCTTGCTCTATGCAGTCGATCCATTATTCTTAGTTGCCTTTCAAGAGGAAACTCAGTGCTTTTTTTAGTTGTTCGGTGATGATGGGCTTTTAAGCGGTGAAGGATGATGATGACTGATCCCAGTAGGTTGCAACAGCTAGGTTGTTATACGCCATAGCGAGGAGGGTGTCTCGTGGTCCTGAAGAGATCACCTTTCTTAGTCTAGCCTTACCGTCAGTGAAGTTCTAGTCCAGCAGGTAAGCTGTTCCAACACAGAACTAGAAACTATTGAGGTAGGCATAAGGCAACTAGCTAGCCTGTCTTTCTAATAGTGCTCTACCAAGGAGGATGGCCTTTCGGGGTTCACTCTCTAAGTAGAGATTGAGCAGGTCCTGGTAGCTGGTGTATATCCCTATCAGCTGTTTCTGCTCACGTGAGTTTTACAAGTTCTAGCGGAGAAGTACCTCTGCTTTCTCTGGAAACCCCATTCGTAGCAGCACTGCAGCCTAGGTGCGAAAAACTGCTTGCTTCAGATCCTTTTAAAAGATGCTTTACTGGCTGAGAAAGCTCTTGACTTTGATGATTGTGGAGAGGGCTAAGGGGTACTTCCTAAGTTTGAAATTGGACAGAGTTTGATGGTAGAGTTGAGTGTGGTAAGTAAGAAGCTACTACTGTTGGCGATGTTGATGAAGCAGACCTTTAAGCTCTTGCTCTGTAGGAACACCAGAAAAGAGTCTCCTTAGCTTAATCGAATTAATCATAATTTGCTATAAAGATAGAGCTTCAATACTATAGCGAATTTATAATACACAAGCAGTACGTCATCAATGATTATGTGAACAACTTGTTGAATAATGAATAGGCACACAGGCTTAAAGAACGAATGATTGGATATCTGTCATCAATCAAATCATATCAAGCATTCTTGAGTGAAGTGAAGTGAAGTGAAGTGAAGTGAAGTGAAGTGAAGTGAAGTGAAGTGAAGTGAAGTGAAGTGAAGTGAAGTGAAGTCATGTGACCATGCATTGGAAGGACACCGTGAGCAAGGAAAGAATGTTATAGTGATCTGTGAGACCATGATTTGGCCGATCGATGAGCAGATAAAGAGCAAGCCCGACAAACAAAAAGAAGTAGCTATACCATCCAAATAACCAACATCATGAACATAATAAACTCAATGTTCTTTGTTAATTTGTTACAAATAGCCATTTTCATATCCGACCAAAAATAGATGGATTGCTAATAATATTGTGGGAGTTAAGCTTCTCTCTGATAAGAAACAACAATCATTATCGAAATTGATAAGTCATTAAAATTTTAATTCAGGAATAATTTATAAAGGAGAGAGCATCGCTGTTGCAAAAGTCATCTAGATAGATATTCATCTTGACACCCCTGGGGTTGGGGTTGGGGTTGGGGTTGGGGTTGGGGTTGGGGTTGGGGTTGGGGTTGGGGTTGGGGTTGGGGTTGGGGTTGGGGTTGGGGTTGGGGTTGGGGTTGGGGTTGGGGTTGGGGTTGGGGTTGGGGTTGGGGTTGGGGTTGGGGTTGGGGTTGGGGTTGGGGAGAACATCAAAATCATAGCCTTAGAAATGATTCAGCTTTGCTAAGATCAGAAAACCGCAAAGTAAATTATGGAAGTTGCACAACGTATAGACTTACATGAACTTCTCAACCTCAACTCTGTTCTCCTGCCCACCTTCGAATTCAGCACAGTATATCAATTGTGATAAATCACATTTTGAACAAAGCCATAGAGATGTTGAAAATGCTTGATGAAAATGTTTGATGAAAATGCAGAAGAAGAATTGACGTTATTGTTGCATAAAGCCACTTTTAGACAATACTGAAGTGCCAAGATGCTTTCTCTTTGTGGATTGGCCAAGTAGAATGTGATTAATCATCATCATTCAAAACTATGGCAAGAGCCTTTATGATTTGTAGTGCACTACAATTGCTGTTTAGAACACTGCCCTGTAGCCAATCGACCTGAAAGGAATAGGTGGTAAGGAAATTGATTGCTTAATGAACCCATCTATTATCAAATTAATTCTTTATACTTGATACTATTCTAGAATTTATTTCGGTCTTGTGCCGTACTATCATTTATATTGGCCTAAACTTACCTAAATTGAACTAAATAACAATCACATTGGAACAAAAGGTGCACAATCAATTTCCAGAACTGTCTTGGACTAATTTCACTCACTACCATCGGTTTTAGTGGCAGCAGTATTGGAACAGAAGGGGTTCAATCAATATCCATCGCTCCCTGGTCCAACCTTACTAAAATCAATTTGGATGGTAACAGCATTGGACCAGAAGGTGCCAAAATAATATCTCTAGCTAACTGGCCTAAACTTACTGCAATATTGGGACAGAAGGTGCTAAATCATTATCAAAAGCAAACTGGCCTAATCTTACTTCAATAGATTTGATGCATAACAATATTGGAGAAGATCGGTCAATTCTGAGTGACAGATGTGCTCATCAAACAATTTTTATATTATTATATTATCTACCTAAGCATTAATGCATGCTATGGAATTTCACATCTATTACAAGTATAAAAAAACGACAGGATTTTTACTTTTATTCTGTTGAAAAGCCCGTAATACTATTCCTCTTTACTTCTTAGGGTTGGGGTTGGGGTTGGGGTTGGGGTTGGGGTTGGGGTTGGGGTTGGGGTTGGGGTTGGGGTTGGGGTTGGGGTTGGGGTTGGGGTTGGGGTTGGGGTTGGGGTTGGGGTTGGGGTTGGGGTTGGGGTTGGGGTTGGGGTTGGGGTTGGGGTTGGGGTTGGG
>NW_028292041.1:0-34566 GCF_963383615.2 Lipophrys pholis | reverse complement strand
CCCAACCCAACCCCAACCCCAACCCCAACCCCAACCCCAACCCCAACCCCAACCCCAACCCCAACCCCAACCCCAACCCCTCCGATAGGCTATCCACATCATCTGCTGGCGGCCGTGATTCATACATGCTATCATGGAAATCTATTCTCAGTATGAAGACAGGGCTGTTGCAGTCCATTGCTAGGCTGCGTTCGAAGTAGGGGTTGACCTGGGGTGTCTATTAATATGAGCTTAAGGAAGCTTCTTCGAGTCTCAAGTTCATGTAGCTAGAGGCATTTGCCATGTCCCTGCCACAACGACAGCGTGCTCTCCAAAGCTACCGGCAACAACTGCACCAGCTAAAACACAACCCATTTGTCAAAGACCCAATTGTCCCCAAGCTAACAAGTTCAAGCCCTCATAACAACAAGCATAGCCTCTCATCCCTCCATCTTAGGCCTATGAGCCACTTCCAAGATTGCACCAGGGAGACAGACTGCAATGCGAGTTTGATCTGAGAGAGGCTGATAACAAGGCTGCAGGAGTCGCGATGGGGCTGGCTCAGCAAGGAGAGATGATCGAAGGAGGAATAGAGCAAGCACAAGGTGTGCGAGCAGAGTTAAGAGAGGGTGAGTCAGCAGCAGACCAGATAAAGCATGCGTTTGTGCGCAACAAACTAATCCTGGGGTCAGTAGCCTGTCTCACAACAGTATCAGTGTTCATGTTCCTGTACAGCAAACTGCTCAAGCCATGACACACATACATACATATGCATACATACGCATACAGCCATGCCAGAAATCAATCCTGTTTGTTGTGATGAAGGAGCGATCTTAGGACTCTCTTCACGACTCGATGCTTGAGCACTAGGAGGAGGAAGAAGTGAGTATGCCTAGCTACCTGGTGCTAATGCTCCAGAAGAATGCTCGCATGACCCTTCGCAACCCCAAAAACCTACTCTTCATGGTCCTGGCACCCATCTTGGTCTGCCTTTTTCTCCTCGGCTTCCAGTAGATCGCCACCACTTCTTTCCGCCGGGAGGTTATCTAGCACCAAACCATAGAGTTGAAAAGAGTGCTGCCGACCTGCGACTAATACTGTCGCTTCAGACTAGGCTTCATTCGACTGGGACCTGAGCAGCCGTGGATCACTCACCTTAAGGACAAGCTTGTTGAAGTCAACGGGATAAAGGAAAGCGAACTTGTGACATGGAACATTTCAACGATTGATGACTACAACCAAATTGATTAGTTTTTTAACAGCAACAGTGAGAAAGTGCAGGTGGCTGTACTGGCCTGCTCAGAAACCTAGCTTTACCTCTCCTCCATCAATGCCGCTATCAACTGCACTAATCTGCCCATTGGCGAACCTGGCATCACCCACACCTACGCACACCTCATCATCCAGAACAAAACCAACTCCCTCAAAAACATCTTCGCTGACTACACCATGCCTCAACCCGTAAACCCCACCTCTCTGGCTGTCAAGTTGCAGGTCGACCAGATCATAGCCTCGTACATCCTCGGCACTGAGACTCAACTTCACTATGACTTGCGGCCATTCCCTTCAACAGCCAGTCGATTCTTTGAAGGGTTTGATCTCGTCACAAACTCAGGGGCGTTCTACTTCATGATCCCCAGCATCTTCGGGATGCTGTTCATCATCGGGGAGATAGTGAGAGAGAAGGACCTGAGGTTGAGGAAGGGACTGATCGTGTACGGCGTGCCTCACTCGAGTTACTGGGGGTCATGGGTGGTGATGGCAGTAATCTATTCCCTGCTTGTAACCATCTCCACTGTGGCAGCTGGCTATATCTTCCAGTTCGAGTTCTTCACTCAGACCCCGTTCTTTGTCATCCTGTTTCTGTTCTGGCCGTTCAGCCTGGCCATGCTGATGCTGGGCTTTATCATCGCAGTGGCCTCTCCAGACCTCAAGACAGCCAACTCAGCCAGCTATGCCTTCGTCCTCCTAGGTATCGTCATCCAAGGCTTCCTCAACAACCAAAACATTCTCTCCTTCCTGTACGAGGTGGACTCAGCATGGGGTGTGGTCCTACTGCGAACCTTGCTGTGTGTGTACCCGCCCTTCAACTACTCGAAAATATTCGCCATCATCTCACTGTTCAGCGGACGCCACTTCTCCCTGCAGGAAGGCAAGTGGATCGATGGAGGTGGTTTTTAATGGGAGAGCTATTGGGAGGGACACAGCGGTTTTGACATGGCTGGACTGCCCTATGAAGAGTATGCCCCTTATATCAGCACGCTACTGTTACTGGCGGATACAGTAGGCTTCTTTATCCTGGCCATGTATCTGGACCACGTGGTGGAGTCCAATCGAGGGCGCTCTGAAAAGGCGTGGTTCTTTCTGACCAAGGACTACTGGATGAACGTGTTCAACCTGCAGTCGGAGAGGGACCGGATTGATCTCTACCTGAACGAGGAAGTGCACCGGGAGCAGTCCGTCAAAGAAGAGGCGGTTCGAGTGCTGGACAAGAGGAGAGTCACTTCCAAGGCCGATGGGATTCGAATCTGCAATGTCAGCAAGAACTTCACGAAGGGAGTGTGCAACAAGAAGGAGCTTAAGGCTCTAAGGAACATTTTTGTGGAGATTGGGAAGGGCGAGTTGTTGGGTCTGCTGGGGCACAACGGGGCTGGCAAAACCACGCTGATCAACATTTTGACAGGAGTGATGGACCCACTCTCCGAACAAGAAAGTTAGATCACCATCGGCCCTTACAGTCTCTTCGACAATCCTAACCTGGTCAAGCGGCGTATCGGAGTCTGTCCTCAGTTCGACATCCTGTGGAATGAAATGACTGCTCTCTAGCACCTTTAGATGTTCGCCAAGCTTAAGTCCATACCTCCGGATAGCATTGAGGAGGCTGTTGAGAGAGAGCTGCAGGAGGTCAATCTATCTGCTGTTAAGCATAATCGAGTCAGCACCTTCTCAGGAGGCATGAGAAGAAGATTGTCACTTGCCATCGCCACCATTGGCAACCCGCGGGTTATTTTCCTGGACTAGCCGACTACCGGGATGGACCCCAAGGTCAGGAGGCGGGTGTGGGGCTTGATCGAGAGGATAAAGAAGCAACGGGCTGTCATACTGACCACCCATTCGATGGAGGAGGCCGATATCCTTTCAGACCGGATCGCGATAATAAAAGATGGCAGTCTGCGGTGTATCGGGACCTCCTCAGAACTGAAGAACAGGTTCGGAGATGGGTATCGGATCAGCATGAACGTGGAGGAGAGTAAATCTGAGACGGTGCTGGAGATGGTGAGGCGGATAATTCCGAAGGCAGTGGTGGTGGACAACAGTGGTGGAAGTGTTATTTTCGGGATAAGGAGTGTGGAGGATATGGTGTTCTTTTTGAAGAAGATGGAGAGCACTCCTTTGAAGGGCAGCAATGAAGCTATCATAAAGGAAAGTATTAAAGACTGGGGAGTCTCTGACTGCAGCCTAGAGGAAGTGTTCATTAACGTCACCAATTGTGATTGATTATGGTCATTGTGATTGATGGTTGATTAGTGATAGTTGATGGTTGATTAGTGATAGTTGATAGTTGATGGTTGATTAGTGATGGTTGATTAGTGATAGTTGATAGTTGATGGTTGATTAGTGATGGTTGATGGTTGATAGACTAGTCCAACAACTGTGCAAATACTATGCACAAAGAAGACCAATTAATAATGAATCTGGAGATTTAGCGGTTTCAAGAGCATTTGAAAGCAAAGGAGACCCAGCTACTTGAGGAGGCTGCTCGAAGGTGGACTGCTTAGCAGCATGCTCACCAACTCAAGGAACGCCTTGTACTCACAGACCTGCGCATCCACGAACTCAACAAACAGCTCTAGTCGTAGGAGTAGCTCCATGCAGAAACCAGGGAAAAGGCTGCTCAGTCCATCCGAGAGGTCATCTGGCTGAGAGAAGAACTAGAGAGGCAAGGCAATGACTTCGAATCCTTCAAAGAACAGGCTATCGAGTCATCCAGTAAGAAAGCGGACAATTCTGAGCTGCAGCAGAGACTGTAGAGGCTAGAGCAGGCCAGCCAGTTGCGAGAGAAGCAGTTGTTCGCAGATCTAGCAGAGAGGAGTGCTGAGGCAGAACGGAAGAGTGAGCTTCATCTGGCATAGCTTGCGAGACTAGCCTCTCTGATTGAACAGCATGAATCAGCCGAGGAGATTGCCAAAAGACAACTAGCAGAGGCTGTGCTTCGACACGGGCAGCAGCTGTAGAGCAAGGACCAAGAGATCAGGGAGTTGGAGGGCTAGAATCATCGCCTGGCTGAATAGCTGGAGAGGAACAAGCTTCGTGTATCCCAGAAGACCACTAACTCTGATGAATAGGTTTCAGAAAAGCAGAAGCTGAAGTACCTTGAGCAGTAGGTGCGCAGACGCAACAAGCGTCTTGAGCAGAATGTCAACCTGCTGCGGTAGACCAGATCACGCATCACTGAGCTGGAGAGCATCCACACAGCCATCGAGCGGGAGAACAGAGAGATCAAGCAGGTCAACCAGAAGTACGTGCATGGGTGGAAGACCGAGTCCTCTGAGAATGAGCGACTGAGGCAAGAACTCGCTCGGACGGTGCGGCTCTGGGAGGATGAAAAGAGCATGATGGCGGATAACGACAAGCGGCTGGAAGACATCCTGCTGGAGAACATGGGGATGAAGAAGCTGCTGGAGGAGGAGGTGGAGGAGGACAAGGTGAGGAAGAGCATCCAGTCGTTTCGGAGTGGGATGGGCTGGAACGAGGAAGAGCCAGAGCTGAGGTTCGTAACAGTGGTGTAGCTGCTCGAGAAGAACCGAGGACTGATGCGCTTCATCAGACAGAAGAACCTCAGCTACAAGTGAACAGATAACTATCGGATGATGTCATTTGGTGACTGCGAAGTAGATTACGACTGACATGTCGATCATGAAATGTGCACAGCTTGCTAGTAGCACTGCCTCGAATAGTATCAGGTTGTTCCCTCCTATGCACTTGTCCAGCACTCCGCAATGGTGATCGTATTTGATGACACATCGATTGCACCGTTTGCAGTGGATGGTGCGCGCCTTGGTAGCCAGCTCACAGAAGTGGCAGATCCTCAGTTCAGAGCCCTACTCATTGCCATTGAGGTAGCCAGGGTTAGACACTGCCAGTAGTAGCCACAGGACAAGCATGACCCCTAGCTAACCCCACAGCAGATGCAGAGCCAGGGATGAGGAGGGTCTTTTGGTGGACCCGTATAAAATGAGGAGCAGGGTAGGGGAAAGAAGGGGGAGGATAGCCAGGAGGATTCGAGGAGAGGGGGTGACCAGGCAGGCAGTGTTGAAAGGGTGGGGTGCTGGTTAGGATACGAGATGGTTTTCAGTATGGGTGTGTGGGATTTGCTTCCAATGGGTTTCTTTTAGCTGGTTACGATTTGACATACCTTTGATTACTTTGGTGGGCATTATATATAGATTGGCATCAATAATAAATCGATCTAGACTGGCGTTCAGGACGTTACTTTGTCATGGCTGGCTAGCCTGTCCCTCGACGTACTTGTAGCCTTGACATCTCTGCGTAGTTGCTTTGGATCATACGCTTCAAGTCGGATAGCTGTCTCTCCTTGCCCTAGCTGCTGTTGTTGCTAGTGAACTTTTCAAAACTTATGTTCTCCTTCTCCCTTCGTCTATAACCAGCCTACTCTTTCAGCTCCTTCAACTGTCTGTTCTTGTCATGGATGTCAGCCTGCATGGCCTGTAGCTGGTTGCTCATCTTTCTGAAACACTCGTCTTTTAGCTTGCTCTCTTCTGCCATGCTCTCAAGCTGTCGGTCCAAACCTTACCGGTCAGCTCTCTCGCCAGTCAGCAGGCCTAATAACTAGTCCTTCTCGCTGGAAAGACGATGCCTTTCTGAGGTGAGGGTCTTGTTACGCTGTGCCTGTTTGTGGCAGGAGTCGGTGAGCTGGAGCTGTCTCTGGGTGAGGATCTGTAGCACCTATGAACTCTAGCACTGGTACTGTAGCTGCCATCTTTTCAGCTACTCGATTTCCTGGATGTGCTGCTTGAGGGTGCTTTCGTAGCAATGGCGCAGGTCCTCCTTAGCTAGTCTTGTAACCCGCTAGGTCAGTTGGTTAGCCACACCGACCTGCTTCTGCAGTGTGGCCTTGTCACTCTGTTAAGCAGTGAGGCGGCTGCTAAGCTACTCAACCTCGAACTTGATACGGGCTTCAAGGGTAGCCAGGTTACTTTTAAGAGTGTGGGCATGCTACTAGCTTTGCTCTTTTTGAGCTGAAGCGATGGAGATCTGGCCTGTAAAGTGATGCAGGAGCTGACTGGTCGCTTTAGAGTGTTCTTTGCGTATGGTGGATAGCTCTTGTATGATCTTGTCTCGCATCTGGTTTAGCTTTACTGCCCTCAGTTCCTTGCACACTCCTGCCAGCCTCGACCTCCACACTTTCTTGAATCCTGCCACTTTGGCCTGCTGCTCGTATGCGTGCTGCAGGTATTGATTCATTTCTTAGAGCCTGTCCTTAAGCGCACTGTTCTAGCCAGCCAATACCTTCTTGCTGGTGAGGGCCTCATCTTTCTGCTGCTGTAGGCTGCTGACTAGAGTCTGTGCGTCAGCTAGTTGATGCTACAGGGTAAGGGACTAAGCAGTCTGTCTTTGTAGAGCCTTGCGGGATTGCTCCATGACCTATTAGAGGCGCTGTTAGAGAGTGTGTTTGGCCTCGATCATGCTCTACAGACTTTCTTACAGGCCTCTTCGCTATCCCTTCAGCTTCTTTGTCAGCTAGTCATGGGATCGTTCTTGTACAGTTACCCCTTTCTTGGCACCATCCAGTTCTTTCCGATAGCTGTCCAGCTCTGCCCTGCAGGCCTGTAGCTCAGCTTTGGACTGTGAGGCCTGCTGCTAGATCTGACGCTGGCTGTGGCTGAGTGTCTGCTCTAAACGCCTGATTGCCTAGGTTTGGGAGTGATACTGCTGCTGGTACTTTTGATGGGAGGTTTAAAGAATGGACTGTAAACGTTAGCAGTTGGGGCAGTGCTTGGCCGAGCTGACTTGCTGTTCTGTCTGGGCCTTGAGAATGTACTACTACTGGATCTCCCAGCATCTTTACTGCCAGTGGTCTTTGACCTTCACTATGTCATCTTTCAGCATCCTGACCACCTTCTCAAACTCCCTCTACTCTTCAGCATGTCTAGCTGCTTCATCCTCAGACCTTCGAGTGAGCTGAGTCACCTGCTCCTATTTCTCTTTGACTGCACATTTAACAAGTTTGAACTACTCCTCCAGCTTTGTCCTAGAAAGCTGTCGGTCAGCATGCTATCGGCTTTGCTGCTGGAGCTTATGCTTCAGCTGCTAGTTCTGTGCTTTATTGTCAGCCTCCACCTAGCGTAGCCTCTGCAGTTCTGTTCTGAGTTCCAGCAGCTGGTTGAAGCTGTCGTTGAGAGTGTGTCGTTAGTTATCCTACAGTTGGTTTCTAAGCTGTTAGTTGGCTTTCTTCAAGCTGCGTTCCTTCTATCGAGCAGCAATCACGTACTGCTCACATTCTTCGAGCCTTCTGATGGCTAGTTCTCTGTCCTACCGGTTGGCCTCGATCAGCGCCTCAACGCTTTCTTCCTGGTTCTTTAGCAGTTCCTCACAGGTGTGCAGTTGTCCCTTGAGCTGGCCATTTCTCTCGATGAGAGTAGCCACCTGGTCCTTCCGCTCTGCTTGGGCCAGTTCAAAGACTATTTCTTAGGCTCTTTGCCGTTTGAACTAATCGAGGTAGTCTTCTGAAAGCTGCTGGAGAACGAGGTCTGAGGAGAAGGTGACTGCTAGCCCAGCCATCTCATGGTGCAGGGATTACAGTCTGGCTTCGTACCAGCTCTTCAAGTCATCACTGCAAATCGAAGGGTTCATTCAAATTTGATAAGCAACCGCACATTGATCTAGCTAACTCACTGAGCACAGCACAGCCTATCACTTAGCTGATATATTCGAATATAACGATGAGCAAAAGGTGCACTGTCATAACCAAGAAGAACACCAGCTCAGTGGTGCTTGTCCCTCAGCCTGACCAGCACAGTTCAATGCTCGAAATCGAGGGAGAGGATCTTTTCTTCTAGCCTTCAACTGGCCGGTACTTCTCAGGGAGGGAGGGAAGGCAAAGGGCTAAGTGAATCATGATTGAGAAAGGATTTCATGCACTGGGTTGATCCGGATCAGACTCTTATTGTGCCTGTACTTGACGAGTTTGGGCTATGAAAGTGAGCTGTTGAGCAGCAGGCCAATCTTCTTGTTCTTGAACAGCATCGAGCATCCCCCACCCCCCACCTCTCTGCTATTCACCTTGAAATTGAGGGTGGTGCTAAGGGGCATGACACTGTGCTCAGATAGGTTCTGAGGGCTGGGGGATGACCTGAGCTTATGCCCGCGAAAGAAGGTTCGGCTGGGAATAGCTCGAGCCACAGCCTCTGTTAGTTAGATTCTACCGAGACGGTTCTTTTTCCTGTCCCGTTCTTTTCTCAGAACGAATTATTTGTACAGTGTCATGGGTTGTTGTAGCAGCAACAGGCTCAGGGAATTCAGGTAGCCTTTGTTCGACCTGTCCAGCACTTTGAAAATGAGGGGCAGGTCTGGATTCAGGTGCCAGAGGGTGTCCTCTCGACTCACTCGAAAGGATTTCAGCAGCTTGGTGAAATCGCTGGATGTCACTTTGCCATCGTTGTCGAAATCGAGGATCTGCAGCAGACTGAGGTCCTCTCGCTCTGCTTTCCACTGCAGCAAGAAGCACAGCCTTTCGATCAGCTTGTTAAGAGTGAGCTTAATGGATTGGGGTGGGACAACTACCTTGAACAAGCTGGTCAGCTATAGACATCTTGTGCTTGTCGTTCTTATTGGGAGTGACCTCTGTTACCCTGATTGATTGGAGCACTTGGTTCAGTCCCTTCTTGCTGGCGAACAGCACTTTCAGGTGGGCCAGTTCTTAGCAGGAGCGGAGTCCGAGTTTGAGACTGTCCGCCACCGAGAGGAAGTGGCCGTAGGTGAAGGGCTTGGTGGACATCTGTCTCTTGATGAGTCGCTTTATCTTGTACTCACTCTACTCAGTGATCGCCAGCGATATCCCCTCCATAGCAATTAGCAGTTAAAATACATGCCTAACGATTTGAACCTGGGTGCGCTGGACCCCATTCAGGAAATCAAGACCTATCTTATGGGCGAGGTCGACCACTTCCATCGGGCTGTCAAGCTCAACCATCGCGCACGAGAGTTCTGTCGGATTGCCGCACCTGCCATCCGTGCAGTGGTTGATGCGCTGGCTAGATTACACCATTCCTATGTGGGGCGGGCGGAGGAGGGTAACCGGGCTTGGAGGGATGGAGTTCTGCAGCTGAAAGAGCAGTTCAGTGACTTGGTCAGGAACAAAGACGACTAGATCGAGAGGTTGAACAGGGAGCTGCTGCGGATCAAAGAGAACTACTTTGACATAGAGAAGCAGGTGGACGTCATTATCAGAGACGACGCTTTAGAGAGGACAGCTGCAGCCAACAAGATAAAGCATTTGGAGGAGAGACTAGCTGAATGCGTCTGTGGCAATCGGCACCAAGAGGCGCCTTGTAAACGCACTTTAGAAGTGATAAGCTAGAAGGATGAGGAGCAGGTGTCGAGCCAACTGTCGATGGATAGCCTGGACTTCACCTAGAACTATGAGGATAGAGAGCAGAGCCTGCTCACTGAGAAGATAATGCAGGACCCCAACTTCGGCAAGAAGAAGGGTAGGTTCATCTTGTTCGGGGATGAGGAGGAGAGCCGGTTGCAGAAGAAGAACTCACTCAACCGCAGCATTCTCGACGACATTGAAGGAAGCAAGGAGAACAAGGAGGTGCTGAAGAGTCAGGAGATGAACAAGTCCTAGGGCAGACATAGCAGCAGCATCAGCTATACCTCAGATTCCAAGAAAGTCATCTCCATCAAAATCAACCTGCCGAAGAAGAAGGCCAGACCACAACCAGTCCTCGAAGACATCCTTGGCAGTGGCACCTTGGCACTTTACAGGGTCGAGTATGCTTGCAGGCATGACAGGGGTAGAGGAAAGAAGGGGACTGCAAGCTATGGCCGGGGGCTGGTCTACCAGGGCTAGTTGCTGGCCGATAAGAGGCATGGCATGGGCATCCTCAAGAAGAACGGCATTGAAGTTTATCATGGGGAGTGGGCAGAAGATAGGCTCCATGGAGAGGGCAGGCTCAAGAACCTCAGAAACCTTGAGAGAAAGAAGTTCCCTGCCAAGGTGGGGCTGGACTGTTGGACGCACTACAGTGGAGGGTTCAAAGAGGGTTTGTTTGAAGGGGTGGGGTCGATGGTCTTAGCGAACGGGTAAAAGTTCATGGGCCAGTTCAGGAAGGGGCTGGCTGAAGGAGAAGGCAGTCTGCTAAGCCGCTAAGGCGTAGAAGTGCAAGGAGTGTGGTCAGGGAACTAGTTGATTGAGAGTATAGAATGACTGACCCAGTTGCACAAGACAGATAAATAAAAATACGATTAAGATCGGACTGTGTTTTTTATTGCATTTGAGATCATGTACTTGACTGATATCAGACTCAGCAAAGAGAACTTCAAGAGGACGAAGACGACTGGTAGTTGGGACAAGGCACTAGCAAGGATGCAGTACTCTATCAACCCTCCTTAGTATTACTACTAGCTCCCTATCAACCCCTGCTTCGACTTCTATAGTCTACTAGCCAGAGTCAAGGTGCTACCCAAAATCACCATCCGCATCCCCACCACCATCATCATCCAGGAATCTGGCAACTACGTCATCCTCTACTACGGGAGCAAAGGCTTCCTTGAGCGCTAGACTGACAAAGTGAAGTACAACCACTTCGAAAACATACTGAAGAGCAGGCGGAGTGAGCTGCTGTCAGTGCTTGAAGAGGAGCACGCCCATCAGTGCGGGATACGAGTGAATGCTGAAGCTTCTGACCTGCTGCACTCTGCGATCGAGTACCTCAAGACTGAAGAAAGTCCTGACTTTATCGTCCGTTAGAAGGAGAGTGAGGTCAGCTTCATGAAGTATAACTTTGGGGTCAAGTCTTCGCGAGAACTGAATTCTAGCAATGCACTGCACCAGGAGTACATCGTGCCTTGTGACATGCGAGCCAATATGATCCGGCTGTTCTACAAGACCAGGAACTCAAGGCAGTCCAGCAAGACCACTGCCCTGCGCATGTACAACAAAAGAAGGATCTTCAACTATGACCCCAAGAAGGGCATGTTCGTCAACGACAAGATCTTTGTCAACTGCGGAGAGGCCAACAGTCTAAGCCTCACAACTTTATCTGGGAAGGGACTATCAGCGATCAGCTGCATGGCGGAGGAGGTGATTAGCCTGCTCCAACAAATATACTCGGTACGAGTGGTGGACTGTGTCATTGACTATGTAGTCGACCAGCATAAAAAGCCATGGTTTGTCAACCTGAAGTCTTTCTCTGTAGAGGAAAGGAGGGTCAAGCAGGTCAGGCCTAAGTCAGCTGACATCGAGTTTATCAGCTGTGATAGTTAGTGCAAGATGTGCGGAATTGCCTTCCACTCCAAAGACACTACCAACCTGATCACCTACAAACTCATCTTTGAACTCGCTCAGCACCTGCGTAAACGTGGCGTAGCTTTGCCTAATATCCGGGTCAGTCTTAAGAACACCAAGCCCTGCAAAGTGTGTGACCTGTGCTATGAACTGGTGGTGGCAGAGCAAAAGCTCATTGACATCTAGATGGAGTTTGCAAGGGTGCAGAATATCCCTATACGCTCCGACTTGAAGCGGGTGCCTGAACTTACCTTACGAACTGCCAGTACTCATTATCAGTGGAGGTTGATGGTGTACGTGATGGGCGTGCGTGGTCTCGAACAATGTCGGAGCTGTCCCTCTCCCTACCTGCAGTACAAGTTCGCTGATGAAGTGACCTCCTTCAAGCTGAATTCCCCATGTGTCCAACTCACTCGAGTGCACTACTTCTTCTCAGAAATGTTCAACATCGACAGCTTTCTGCAAGAACACAGCTTATGCTATCGAATCACGAGTGGCCCTGGATGGTAGGATTTCCGGGGCTAGGGGAATAGTCGGACACTGCAGGGGTTCAGGTCCACTGAGGAATGCCAACGTCATTTCAATAGTGTGCTGATATTCTACAGGGATGCTCGATACAGCATGGTCGAGAGCTATGTAGGACTGGTTTGTGATGGACAACTTCAGACCGAGCTGTTCAGCCTGAAGAGTAAGAACGGGTTGCTCTTCCCTGAAGAAGACTACTTCAACTGCAACCCGCTGCCGATAGAATGGCTGGAGATCTTGACTCCCCAGGAGAAGGCGTACTACATGGAGCCAGTTTCCCATCCATATGAAATAACCGACATGGAATCAGAAATGGAGACCTAGCGCACCTTCAGCAAGCAGCTACTGACCACTGACCGGAAGCTTTGATTATCCTTAATGTTATTGATGTGCATGGCTATCAGCTAGTCAGGTCTGTCATTCATGTTGTGCTGGTTCAAGTTGGGAGGGCAGTACTGGTTGTCTGGCTCTCTAACTGTAACTCGCTGTTGGTGCATGAGACTATATATGGCCTTGGAGTTGAGTTCTACGTTTGTGGTTGTGAATGACTTAGATGAGTGATGATAATCAAAATTAATGCGTTATAATTCCTATGTTCATTTGAAGATCTACCCGTAGATGCCAGCTTTCAATTTGAACTGCTACTTTATGTCTTTTAGGTACTGTTGATGCATGTCTTTCACCACGTACACGTTGCGGTTCTGGAATGATTTCTTGCCGTAGTTGATTGCTGATATACACATTTCTTACAGCTGACTGAACCTGCTTTTAAGGTCAAGCTGAGTATCCACTGACTGTGACCTTCTGCTTATCTGCTTTCTGCTCTTACGCAGTATCAAAGCATCCTGCTCTGACATTTCACCCTTCAGCTCTTTGAACTTCTACTAGAGAAAGCGGATGAGGCCGTCTTCCTTGGCCTTGATTAAGTCCTATTCTGCAAAGTAGGCAATCTGGTCCATCTCGGACAGCTCCATGATTTCCTTGTAGTACTTCTCCTGCCAGTAATCAGCCACAGTCAACGGCCGGTGCAGACCCTGCACCCTGTAGACTGCTCGAAGCCTCTTCCACATTTTCTTCAGGTAGGCAAACTCGTTCTGGTTGATTCGCTTGTCGTTCATAGTGGTGATGCTTCCAATGCCACTTTTGAGCACGGAGGAGGTGGTCACTTTGTGGAAAGTGTGGAAGGTCTGCATGTGTCTGTGGCAATCGACCATGGCCCGGTTCAGTCCCTTCTTGATCTGGAAAGAGAAGATCTGCTGCTTCTTGAATTCTTCGAGGATGAGAGAAGAGAGGTTATCAGAGTAGCCAGAAAGAGTCTACAGAATACGGACAATCCCCGCCCTCGCCTTGCGATCAGGGTAGCTCTTAAGGAATGCTACAAAGCTTTAAAGTTGCTCTTCAAAAGTCTTGGGATGGTACTGCTAAGGTTTTGGTTTCGACCTTTTTAATTGCATTTGAAATGGGGATCTGCCTACAAGCAGAGGCCAAAAAGGCAGAGCCTGACATAGTCCTCAATTTGGGAACTGACCATTTGATACTGAATAGGGGGAAGTGGCAGCTTGATAAGGTCAGGGCCAAACCTAATCTGGCCATTGGCAAGATAATGTAGGTGGAGACGGCTATAGAGAAGATAGAGAGGCAGCAGCTGATAGTGGAGATAAAGAAGCTACTGCTAGACCTGTACAGGCTGGACTGTAAGGGTTGATTTGATAACTGACCTTCATATTCTGATATAGATAAGCAAGAAGGAAGTGAAAGGTATAAAGCGGTTATATTTGGATAGGTAGGTCATAGCTTGCCATAGTGATCCTTCAGTCCTTTAAGAATTTACTTTATCTCGAATCGTTGCCTATTCATCGAGTTGTGCTTTGAGGCCTGTGTGAACATCCTCTCGTACATATCATCCTCGTCACTCCCGATCAGTGACCTTCCTGTCAACTCCAGCTTTCCCAGAGCGTCCACATACCCCATCACGTTAGGCCTTATCTTCACTAGCAGTCCCTCGTATAGGTCTTTGAGTTGCTCCAGGTGGTAGGCCTTCATCAGCCCTGATTCAAGCAGGTGGTTGGGGTTGAGGATGATTTGGTTGGCTCCAAACAGTAGGCAGGTGTCGAAAAGGGCCTGTCGTAGAGCCTCATCGGAGGTAGTGGCTGCCACGATTTCAAAGGAGTTGTAGTAGAAGTAAATGGCATGGGCACGAGCTAACTGAGCTAGCCTCACTCCCATCCGACGGACTTAAGCACGCTCCATGCCCAATTCTCCACCCCACTTGACAAACTAGTTTTTCGCTTTGATGAGGAGGTAGCTGGTGCTCTGTGCTAGCAGAATGCGGATGTTTTCAATGTTCCAGATTTAGATAGGCGCTCCTTCCCGGCAGAGCATGGCCTGTCCAAGAAGGTGTCTGTGTTTTCCAGGTAGGCCATGGTCTCAGGCATGGGGATCTGCTTGGTCTGGTGGCTGTTCTGGGCCTTGAGTAGTATCTTGGCAGCCTGCAAGAGAAGGACTGTGTTTTAGCCCTAATGCGTGACATTAGCAAGAGCCTAGAGATAGATGCTGGGGATTCCTGAATAGTGGGAATAGCCATGCCCTCCACAAGCGAGTCTAAGCCACTCCAGGTTGGTCAGGTCAGTTTCAGAGGAGAAGACCTTTGAGACGCAGATGGTGCAGTGTGCCTCGGTCATGAGAGAGTCGTCATTCCGGAGGATTGCCTCATAGTTCCGTTTAGCAATCTCATCGATCCTCTTGCCCACCAGAATGATCGCATAGAAGTCAGCAATCGCAGGGATGACCTTCTGCTGCTGACACTGGTACTCGATCACTGCCTGCTCCTCTCCCATCTCTTTGAACTGCTTCCTTTTGATGGAGTACTTGACTGCAGCAGAAATGGCAATTCCACTGGCGAAAGGCCACTTGGTGGAGATGTACCTTCTGATAAGCATCATTGTAGCGTACCCGATCTTTGGGTTGCCCATGCGCTGGACTTGTCCATTGGGCAGCACTTTGACGTACCTACTTAGAATGGCATCTCTTGGGACAGGTATGTTCTTGAGGATGAGGTAGCCGTTGTTCTTTGAGGCGTAGGCTATCTTGGGGCCAATATCCCCCATCTCGATTCCTGGCATGGGCTGACCCTTCTCGTCCCTGAGCTTGACAATGAATGACTACACTCCATGTGAGACACCATCCACGATCATCCTCGCAAACGCCAGTGCGTAGTTGGCTATTATGCCCAGTTCTCCTGGCCACCATTTAGTGGCTGAGATTGTAGGAGTGTTCAAGATGAAGGTCTCAGTGTGAGAGTCGTAGGTGGCTGTTGTTTCGAGTCCTTGGATGTCTGACCCATGTCCGAGTTCAGTCTGTGCGTAACATCCTATGATGCTGTAGTCCTTGCAGGCCTTCTCGAACTGCTGGAACTGGCTATCCGAGCCCAGCAGCTCGATTCCCCCAAGGAACATGAAAAGGTGCGCAGAGCCCACTATCTGGAACTGCTGCTTGAAGAAGATCGGGATGAGTTTAAATTCATCGCCCACTACGAAGAACTTGGAGAGTGCAGGCAGTCTGTGGATTTAGTTGAGGATGATGGAGGTGCGGTCCTGGTTGAAGAGGTCGAATTTATAGTTGAGTTCGGGACAGGCAGCCATCTCCTAGAGAGTGTGGTTGATGGCATCTAGTCCACCCTTTCCATAGACCAGAGCTGCCAGCTTCCTGTAGTCAAACTTAACGCGTTGTCGATTGTCAACAATTCCCTGGTTGATCATGATATATTATCGAACCTATGTATCACCTGAGGCATGTTCGTTGATAATTCATTTTTGTATTGTGGACATGAGAAGTTATGATGCTGCTGGTAGGGGTAGAGTTACCGGGGTTGGGGTTGGGGTTGGGGTTGGGGTTGGGGTTGGGGTTGGGGTTGGGGTTGGGGTTGGGGTTGGGGTTGGGGTTGGGGTTGGGGTTGGGGTTGGGGTTGGGGTTGGGGTTGGGAAGAATCCACCACTCTCCTCAAAACGCATCTCAGCCAATTGTACAGCAAAGTCAACACTCAGCAAGCAAAGATAGACTGTCAGGATAAAGAGCTGCAGGAGTTGAAGGAAGCCGTGAAGAGGACCGAGGAACGGCAGTTTATCTAGTTCCGACCAAGTGACAGTCCAAAGCTGATGAAGCTACGAGAAGTCAACAAGGAGCATTGGAGATAGGCAGAAGATCTGCTCTTCAAGCTGAAGCAGGTCGAGGCTCAACGGCAGCGTCTGGGTAGGCCAACCGCATGACTGGAATGCTTGTAATAATAGATGCAAAGTTTTAAAGGGAGGTACTGCTTCGACTCTTCACAGATGCAGCGACACTAGTTCTACTAGTGCACAATTGGGACGGACTCCATCACCGGCAACAACTGTCTGCTGTACTTCATTTCTGAGCCTTCTCCTGATGGTCCTCTGCTCTACCAACTGCACAGGACATTCGAGGTGCTGCTCTAACGCCCCTCCAAGCGGTATCACCCCATCCTTGACATCGAGTTGAAGGGGGAGCTGCTCACTGTGGCCTTCGAGCAGATGGCTGGAAGCAACTTGCTGGATCTGCTGAACAAGAACAAGTTCTTTGGCGAGGAGGAGTCTCTGTTCATCTTCGGACAGATGTCGATGGCTCTAGCTGAGCTGCATGACCGAGGGGTGGTCCACTCCTTCGTCAACCTATAAAACTTTTGGGTGGGCAGTGACGGCCGCATACTGCTTTCTCACAGGGCCATCATCCTGAAGGTGTTCTATCTGTCCCCTTAGTTTCGACTCGATCGGTTGACATCGCAGGCCAGCGATTGGTTTTCGATGGGAGTGTGCTTGTTTAAGCTCTTGCATGGCATCTTCCCCTTTGACGCCAAGACTCTTGACCAGTTCCTAGAGGCTGCTAAGGATGGACAGTTCAGAACAGGCTCAGTCCTCGACCATCGCCTTCCATTCCCCATTGTCATCAGTGACTCGACCAAGCTCATCATAAGGAGACTGCTTGAGTTCTTTGCCAGTGATCGATCCCCTTACAAGCCAGTCTATAGTGACCCGCCAATTATGAAGGAAGCTACTGATCGCATCAGATCGAGGTATGGGCTGCTAGCTCCTTGTCTTGATGGGTACGTGGTTGTCAGAGAGACGGATCTGTTCCAGCTGTCATACAGTCCAGGAGTGAGAGAACTGAGCTAGGATTACAAGCTTATCTTGAACGCGTTTAACTGCGAAGATGGAGTGAGTGTGCTGGATATCCAGCCTGGGAGAGATGGACTTTTCTTCATTGAAGAGTATTCGAACCAAGGTGCTTTGATGCATTGCTAGTTCACTCTGTACTTCTTGGTGAACCTGATAAAGCTGTTTCACAAGCACATCAATGTGCATGGACAGATCTGGCACAAAATGCTGGTCCATCACTGCGGCAAACTTAAAATCAGAGCGCCCAAGCCACTCTCCGAACAGCACCAACTGACTTTCAAGGCGACTGCAAACGTGCGTGACCATGTAGCTCCGGAACTGAAGATCAATGACTCAACCGGGATCTCTCTCAAGCGGGTGGACGTGTGGTCATTGGGCTACCTGTACTACCTGGTCGCAGTTGGCAGCAAGCCCATTTTTGATTCGAAGGGGGAGCTGGTGCTGTAGCAGGGTAGAGGCCTAACTGAGGACTAGTAAAGGGTTCTGTCCATGTGCCTCAAGATCGATCCTTGGGAAAGAGCTGACATATTCGACTTGCTGCTGATGAGCAATCCCGATGAGTAGATGCTGCATGTGTACTACTCGAGCACTGACAATGAGGTGGTCTACCAACTCGAGCACCCAGTCTTGGCATGGAAGGTAGCTGCTTAGCAATCATAGCTTTCCATGGAGTAGGTACCCAAGCAGCCAGAGCCATCGACTCTTAATATAATAAGTGACAACCTGGCAGAAGTCTACAGATTCACCTCTGAAAAGTACATTGCAGTGAGTATGGTATGGACGAACGGTCTACGGCTGCTGCTGCACGGGATGATCTTCGCATGCCTGACCTTGCTGTACTTCATCCCTTCACTGACAAAGGCAGTGTCCTTCATTCAGGAGGAAGGATTCTTGACCAACTACACAGTGTCGACCAACCACACGATAGTAGTTGGGGATATCAACTTGGTCAGCAATAAAGGACTGGAGGGCACTCTTGCCAGCACCTGTCTGAATTCAACCTACCCTCAGATCAATTCAATTGCGACTATCCAGGACAAGTTGGTTGTGACGGTAGGACTGTCGATTGTCATGGCCATCTCTACACTCTTCTTCTGGCTGCTCAGACCTGGACTGCTAGATTTCGGGAAGGTGGTTGTCCTGGTAGGCAGGAGGAAGCAGGTGGAGGCGAGGTGGGTGCCTCTCTTGCTGTACATTACCACCAGGATGATGGTCATACAGATGGTCAGCGCACATCACTCACTCTTTGGATGGCTGCTCCTCTACCAGTCCTAGCCCTGTCTCGTCTATCTGCAGGACAGTGCCTTTTCTTTATTCTTCATGGCAGATGCAACCGGCTACATGTACAGGTTCATTCCAAGCTCATACCTGATGTTCTTGCTAGCCATGCTGGCCAGCATCCTGGCCTGCTGGCAGCCTCGCAGCAGACTACTGCTGGCTCTTGAGGTGCTGCTTCTAGCTGGATGGACCACCATTCGAATCGGCAGATGGCCATGGTCGAGCTAGACCTTGCAGGTTGGAGGTGGTGGTCTTTTTGGACTGGTGCCTGAGTTGGTGGACCTGATGGCAGGACTGGTCTGTCTGTTGGTTGACGTGCTGAACTGGCAGCTGTTAGGAAAGCAGGCTACTTCAAAACTGACTGACCTGGAGAGTTCAGTGCAGAACGAGAGCAGGGCAGAGATGGGTTCCTTCGAGATGAGCTACCAAGATTAGAGAAACGAGCAGAACGACAACCTGTTCGTACGGCAGGTGAAGGTGGAGAATGAACTTTGAGATGGAGTGGGTGGGTGGTGTTAGGCCAAGTTTGACATGCATGTAAGTAAGTAAAGATTGTGCTCAGTGCTGAAGATTGCCCATTCTAGCCAGACACTTGCTACGATCAAATCTGAACTTGTCGATCAAAGGACCTACTTCGTACATCAGGTCCAGCGTTTAGGTTTGCTTGTTCTTCCCTTCCTTCTTGCTGAAACTCTGGCAGCGCCCAATCCTCTCAATCTTGAAGTTATTGAAGTGCCATTCACTGTAGCAGTTCTGCTGCTGATTGATTGAAGGCCGTTTGAGCATCTTGTCGAAGGTCAGACCTGGCAGCTGGTCAGACATGGATTTTTTACGGCAGTAGACATGAGGCTTTCTGACCCTAGCTCGAAAGAATCTCATGCCTGGTAGTGATGGTGGCTATGAGTCAGCACATTCATAGCCTTATATTAGAGAGTTCCGCTAAACAGGTTTGACTCGACTAGCCCTGTGCAGGTACTTGCTCCAGTCTTTAGGAGAGGCAGCAATTGATAATTCAGCCATGATAATAATAATCATCTGTTGTCTACATACAGAGGGCTGATCATTGTGGTTGTTTGATCTGCGTACAAGCGTATAAAGGATGCAATTCGCAGGAATCAAGGAATGGGTATCCAGACAATGCAGCCACCTGCGCACCCCTCACAAAACCTGGACCTGCCCCACCTCCAACCAGTTATCCCACAAGGACATAGACTTCGTCAGGCAATCCTAACTCCTGACCCTCTTTCACGGCTAGTTTTACAAGGAAGAGTTCATAGCTGAGGTGATTCTGTGCTCGACGGTCAGAACCCTTGACCTGCTCGAAGTGGCACAGCTTCAAACGAGCAGTCGGATACTCTTGTTGGAAGGGTAGGTGGAGTTCTGTAACATTAACGCAGCTGGCAGGAAATCAAACGATAGAAGGCTCACCTCGAGCAGGAGGACCTACTTTCTATCTGGCCCGAAGCCCACTCTGATCGGCTAGAGCCAAAGCCAGATGCTGGTGATCGATTAAAAAACCATCAAGAGGATCGACCGCCACTTCCAGGAGAAGTAGCGCATCTAGTTCAGCTATCTGGCCTCAGCCTTCTTGCTAGCTGGCACCACTCTCACCAAAGAGACTCTCAGCAAAAGGTGCCTCTCCATCGGCGAAAGGTGTTCTCTCGTGCTGGACCAAGATTACTGTCTGCTCTGTGGAGAGGTACTGCTGCTAGGCAGAGATGCAGCACCGACAAGGGTGTTGGCAGCTCCCAGCCTGTTCTAGTGCACGAACGAGGAGTAGCGAGTGGTGGCTCGGGTGGAGTCTCTGCTCATCCAGTACAAGACCACAAGTTAGTCTGAGGAGCAGCAGGACAAAACAACCTAGCAGTAATCGTGTCATGTTGAGCATTGTGCAAAGGTCAGGAAAAGGCATCGGAAGGCAGTAACTCCTATCCTGTACAGGAAGGTGCCCAGGCTGCAGCAGAGGGAGGAGGGACTGTTCGAGAACTTCGGGGAGTCGTTCAGGGACTGGCTGAAGAGAACGAGGAAGAAGCCCAGTTCTTTCCTCAAGCCTGTTTAGGACAGGAAGGGGCATATGCAATTCGATGATAGCTCTTCCACCAAAGAGAGGAAGACCCAGAGCTTTTGCAATGGGTTCAGGGTTAGCCGGAAAAAGCATCAGTCCGTCTAGCCTTCCTTCCATGCCAGTTCAGAAGCAGGACTGTTCAAAACCAGAGCAGTGCAGTTCAGGAGGCCTTTCTACCAGCAGCAAACCTTCAAGTACATCCATCTTGAGCTGCAGGTGAACAAACTGATTCATTGATGACATTCAAGATAGGTTGAGGATGTTGTTCTTTCCTAGCTTTATCTTCAGCTTGGCCTGCAACTTCTTGAGCACCACATCGAACATCTTGACTTTGCACTCCTTTTAAAGCAGCCTTGCCTACAGCTTGCTCTCGTCCTGGTTGGACAGATCCTCCTACTCGATCTCATACTCGTCGATTTCTTTCTTCCCCTCCTTGATGTCGAACTCTTCCTTCTTGGCTAGGATGGCCCGAGCCTTTCCGTCGTGAGGGTTGGGGAGCAGGAAGTTGAGGATGGGGGAGGTGGCATAGATGCGTTTACGAAGGAACTTGCGATCGAACATTGAGTTGCGGTAGGTCGACTTTAGCTTTTTGAGGCCTTCAGAGTTGAGCTCAGGCTTGACCGTTTCAAGGAAGACCATCCTGCTGAACAGGTTGTTAGGGTCGAAGATGTTCTAGATCAGGAAGAAGATCTTGGACAGGGCGATCGCACCCGGAGAGTGTGGGCTGAAGGACACCTACTCAAAGAAGTACTGGTAGGTATCCTTGAAGATGAACTCGGACAGCATCTTGAACGAGAGGATCAGCATCGGCTGGCAGAGGGTCAGCCACAGCTTGTTCTTCTTTGCCAGGCGTAAGGCGAAGTACTCCATGATTTCGTTGATCATCATGTACATCTGCTTCTTGGCTATGTTGTCGATCTAGATCGGGTTGACCTTGCCGAAGACCACCCAGTAGCCCAGATGACACAGCAGTCCTATCAGTCTTGCGTTGTACTAATGCCGGAGCAGATCGAACACCTATTCCACTTCCTCAGCAGCGAAGTCGATGATGCCAGTTCGCTGCTCCTTGGTGCGGATGGGGATGGAGGAGCGAGGGAAGCGACTGCAGAACTAGTGTATGAGTCCGCTGAGATCGCGAATGGAGATGGAGATGGGCTTCTGGAGGTTCTTGATGGAATCGGTCTAGAGCTTGATCTGGCTGAAAGGGAACTAGTAGATCTTGGAGAGGAAGAACAGGTTCTTGTCTTGCTTGCTGATCCTCAGCTTTTCGTTGTGCTACTCCATGGTCAAGAGATTGGCCCTCTTCCTGAAATTCTGGTTGAATGGGAACAGATACTTCTCCTTTATCTTCTACACCTAGAAGTCCAGCACCAGTCTGAACCCCTCATCTCCACGTTCTTCATCTTTGCCCTACTCGATCTGCCCGAGCTTCATCTTCTTCTGGATGGCTGCATCCGGCTTGCTGCTGTTGATCTTGGGCAGCCTCTTCTACTTAAGATGGGACTTGGGAGGGTTGATCCTATTCCTGGCCTTGTCCTTGCTGTCTTTGAAGTTGACCTACAAGTCCATGATATCGTCGTACATGGGACTCCTTCTGGCATGCGTCCTTTTGTGCTCATCCAGCAGCCCAAAGAATTTCTAGAAGTCTACTCCGAGTTCAGGCCCTACCTCCTTCATGTAGCGTTTCAGGTCGATCTTCTACTTCTCTTGGGTGAGGGGGTCGACTGAATCCTTGTTCATCGAAATCGTTACTGCTTCGGACTGGTACTCCTCTGGTAAGACTGTGACTGAAGCCTGACTCCTCCACTTTGCAGCATTCCTTGAAAGGGTAGTTTTTTAAGAAGAAGGTGATGTTGCGAGTAGTGCCTTCTACCCCCATGGACTAGAGGTACTTGGTGGCATACTCGTTTGCCAGAGCCTTCAAGAAGTCAGGGTTTCTCACGACTGGCTCGTCACTGTCGCCTGCCTTGCCAGCTTGAGACTTGATCCTGATGTGGAAGGATTTGTCGCGAGTGGAGACCAAAGGTTTCATATTAATGGCGTTTGTATTTTCAGCACCTCGCAAGACAGACTTTTATGGTGAGTCACCTACTGAGTTCAAAGCCCCCTTGATCCCGTTCATCTCAAGACGTGGCTCTCTGCCCATCCCTCAGGCCAACACTCCTTCTTCCAAGCTACTTCACCAACCATCGAGTCTCGACTGCTCCTTCGTACTCTGTCCGCATGGAGTGAACGCCTACGAGAGTGAAGAGGAGAGAGTGGGTGGCAAGAGGATGGTAAGGAAGAATGTGGCTGGCACTCCTTTGGTCTGGAAGAACAAGGTGAGTGATGAGGAGTTAAAGGCTGTAGAAGAAATCCACTTTCCCAGGAAGAATCAGGGGCAAGGCGGGACACGCTTGAAGAGGGTTGTGCGAGTTCATCAGGCTATGGCAGGCATCGCAGGCACAGGGGAACTAAACCTACTGAATGAGGGTACAAGCAGCCAGCCAATCAAAAGGAGGATCGGGGACAAGAGTCAGAGTGAATAACTGATGCTGCTACTTCGGCTGTACAACGAATAGAGATCGCTAAACCTCCGGTTTTCTGACTATGACGGACTAAGCATAAATAAATAGGCGGAAGGGGAGAAGGTGGACTCTACTAAACTGGTCCAGAGCATGTCCATGCCTGATAGCACACTGCGCTCGATCTATGTTGAGTAGGCCAGTCCTTTCGACCAATAGCCTCTCTAGTAAATCATCAGTGAACAAACCCCATCCCCTGCGCATTACCACTTCTCTTCTTCTGGACAGCATGGAGTCGCCCATCGCTTCCAAAAGGGTAAGCGGATTTCATAGCTTTCTAGGGTGGTGGTGGGTCCAGGAGATTACTAGCCATCGATGCAGACCTTGAAGGGCCATCGCTTTTTGAAGGAGGTGAGGAAGACCGGCCATGATGTGACTAAGGAACCTGACCCTGACATCATTTATGAGGAGTATGTCAAGAAGCAACCACTTAAAAAGAGAACCTTGATGGGTGCCGCTGCACATAACCTGGATGAGTTCCTGTTCATGGCCAAAGCTAGTCCACATGCTCTGTTCTATGCTGATGCACATCATCAGCATCACTTGAGCCACAAGGGAGGGGTAATAAGCCCTCCCTTTTCAAAAGCTGCCAATGTTGTGGGTCCAGGTCCAGGTCCAGGTTTCTATCTAAATGCTGGTGATACCAGTCAGATGTTAAGGCAGGTTCGCTACCAGCCAGGAGAAGGGGTTGGCTTTGGTTCAAAGCTGAAGAAGGAGAAATATTAGATGAGTCAGATGGGTTTGTTCTACGAGGTGCTTTAGGATGTGAAGGAGGCCAAGAGCAGCTGCTTTTTGAGTCCAGGCAGAAAGGAGCAACAGAAGAGCCTTGATGGACAAGAAAGGTGGGCGGCTCGACCGAACTGGTCTATCCCTTCCTTCAACAGAAGGTTCCGCTGGTGATCTTACAGTCAGTATAATCAAGTGTATCAAGTTAATCATGAAATAAGGGATTGTGGGTCAGGATGTTGCTTAGGGCTAGGCCTATTTGATGGCACTGAAGAAATGATGGCCGTTGCCCATCTGGTCGTTGCTAGGAATCTAAACTGTGATGTTGCTCACCTCCACGTTCTTCTCGTTCTTGCGACAGATCTCGTTCACAGTGTGGGCAGTCAACTCGCACTGGCAGAAGTTGCAGACCATCATCATCTCCATTTTGCGCTCCTTTCGCTTTATCACCTACTTCTCAAGATACTCCAGTTTGGCAGTGAGTTCATTCTCCACCCGAGCTGCGATTTCCTAGTCAGAGTTGCGCTGATGCTGCAGATTCCACAGCACTTCGTTCTTGAACTCAAGGAGATTCTCCGTGGCAAAGGACTTGTTGATTTCGTTTTTGGTGGTCTTCAAGCTCACGAGGGAGGTCGTCCAAAGAGACCTGTGTGGAGGCTTTGAAAGGCTTGTCTTTGATGTAGTCGGCTGCCTCGTAGAGGTTCTTCGACATGTTCAGGAATTTGGATGGATTGGCAGCCTCTCCCATTGCAAGGGTGAAGAATTTATTGCCTACGTCGTTGATAAAATCGACGTCCTTCTGTAACAAACTCATCTCGTGGTGGAGCACTGCCATCTTCCGCCCAGCCTCAGAATTTAGCCTCTCCTGGATCCCACCATAGTACCCCCTTACATCTCTCTATATGATACCTGTTACGTACTTTATCTCCTCTATGCGGTACTCCAGTCGGTGCAGCTGCGCGATTATCTTGTCTCGCTTTTCGATCAGGTGGATGCGGATGGCCTATGAAATGGCAAAGGTCCGTTGCTTGTAACTGTCGCTGATCTTGTTGATCCGGTGGAGGGAGTTGTTGTGTGGGCCAGTGGAGATGCAGTTCTGGCAGATGGGCTCTTCACAGACCTAGCAGAAGAATGGCATGGGTAGCTTGTGGTGAGAGCAAAGGCTGGTCAGCAATTGACATCTCCTTTTCAACGATAGGGATGGAGAGTGAGGTGTCCTTAAGATCGATACTCTTCTTGCTCTTGTCAATGCTCTTCTTGTCAAGACTCTTTTTGCTCTTGCTCTTCTCCAGACTCTTCTCAGTTTTCTTGTCCTTCTTGTCCTTCTTGTCCTTCTTGTCCTTGGGCGGCTTGTCCTTGTCCCTTGTCCTTGCTCTTGCTCTTGCTTTTGGAGAGCGACTTGTCACTTGCCATCGGTATACAATATAACGAAAAGGAGCAATTGGGATTTGAATTAATACATAATGTCGAAAAAGAGCAATATCTTCAGCCCTGCCAAGCCCTCCCGCCAGTCCTTCCATGCTGAGCTCTACGCGCCTTTCTATGCGGGTTCTTCCTCCTCCTCCCATTTCCCTGAGCTTGCTGATTTCTTCTCAGAACTAAAGAAACCTGAAATCAGGAGACTGTACGAGTTGACCCTCGATTCATTCAACGCCCATTTGTTCCGAGACGCTTCCTTCTTCGCAGACAAGCTACTCACTTTGACTGAGTGCCATCTAGGCGTTACTTTCCTTCTGGGGGAGGCCTTGTTCTTGAACGGGGATTTTAAAAAGGTGCATTCTTTGTTCACCAAGCACAAGGTCCTCACTCATAACATAGACTTCCAGGTACTGGCTGCCAAGGCACTCTTCGCCAATAAGCAGCATGAGACTTGTCTGGCGGTCCTTGACATGCAGCTTGAACAGCCCTACGTCTCAAAAAAATTGGAGGCAGTCCGCCTTTGCCTCAAAGGGCGGTGCAACGAGGCAATGGAGAACAAGACCGGAGCGGTCACCTTCTACTCCGAATGCCTGAAGAGAGATCCAACCTGCATCTAGGCAGTTTCTCGGCTGGTCGACAGCCGGCTCCTCTCCCAATCCTAAAAGGAGCAGCTGATGACAGTAGTGAACTTCAACACCTAGGACCTGTGGCTGCGCAAGTACTTTATCTCGCGAGTGAGATAAGAGCTGCACATCTAGGAGCGAGAAGAAGGTATTTTTGAACGGCTCTTCTTCAAGGACAATATCGACTTGTTGGCGATCCGTGCCAAAAACGCATTTGCTAAGTACGACATCCCTCGCACCTATGAATTGTGTCTCAAGGCCATCAAGGAGGACTCCTTGTATCTTGACATCCTGCCATACTACTGCGTCTCAATGCTGGAACTCAACCTGGTAGGAGAACTCTACTACTGCGCCCACAACCTAGTCGAGAACTATAGTGGCCACGCACTAGCATGGTTCGCAGTTGGCTGTTACTACTTTCTCACCAAGAAGTATTAACTCTCAAGGAAGTACTTTCAGAAGGCTATCTCTTTGGATCGTTCGTCCATCTATGCGTGGGTTGGGATGGCCCACTCTTTCGCCATACAGGATTAGTCGGACCAGGCCATGTCTGTCTATCGCACCATTGCCAGGCTCTTTCCAGGCTGCAACCTTGCGCACCTGTACTCGGGCATGGAATACCTGCGCACCAACAACCTCAAATCTGCTGCTATGGCTTTCGCACAAGCCAAGGACATCAACTCCAGCGATCCCCTCATCTTCAACTAGATCGCAGTCATCCAGTTCAAGCAGCGAAGGTACGTGTAGGCTCGAGACTCCTATCTGCAGGCCCTTGAACTCGCAGGAGATGCCAGCAGCTCAATAGTAGAGACTCTTCTATCTAACCTGGGTCACTGCTACCGCAAGCTGAAAGACTACAAAAGCGCAATCCGGTACTTTGAGAAGTGCGTGGCGATAAACCCGCAGAGCAGCCAGACCTTTTTCTCCCTGGCGTTCTCGCACCATTTGAGTGGGCAGCTAAGCAAGGCGATTTCCTACTACCACCGGGCACTGAAGTTCAAGGCGGATAGTCAGTTCATCCAGGACATGCTGTCAAAAGCCTTAGCGGATGCAGCAGACATGCCATGGGAAGAGGTTTACAACACTTGACCACCAATCATCGTTAATAATTTCATATGAGAGAAGATCAAATTGCCAAGGACCGGGTTGAGGCCAAGGTCAAGCAGAAGCTTAAGGATAGGCAGGCGGACACTCGCATCCAATCCATCTTTCAAGAACTTTAGCATATCTACCAGGCCAGCTAAGACTCCATCCAGCAAGATACCATCTCCAGCCACTCGCCTGTCAAAGATGCCACCCTCCACCTCTAGGACATCGAAATCATCAGGGTCTGTCAGGCCAAGCTAGCTGACTCGCAGAAGCACAATGACTTGTTGCGCATCCAGCTGACTGAGGTTGAAAAGACCTCTGACGTGATGCGAGAGATGCTGGAGAAGGAACGAGCTCGTACGCGCACCCTCGAAGAAAACTTCACTCTAAGAGAGAAGCAGCAGCTAGGTGACCAGAAGAGCGAGTTCGAGGGGAGGATCCGACAGAACCTGAAAATAATCGATTAGTTGCAAGGCCAGCGCAGAGAACTCACAGTGATGCTGGACTCCGCTCGGTAAGAACTGCTCTCTGAGAGAGATCAGTTCCGCAAGCAGATGCTGCACCTAAAAGAGGAGCATGGCAGGTAGCTAAAAGCCAGCAGGGACTCATGGGCGACGATGTAGAGGGAGCGGAGAGAAAAGTGGGAGAAGAAGAAGGAGGCTGAGATAAAGGAGCGCACCATCAAAGGGATGGAGCCTGAAATCGAGAAGATCATTAAGACTAGCAGGCAGGAGGTTCGGGACACCTAGGATAAATGCGAGCGCAAGATACTGTAAATTAGGGAGGAGTTGGCTCTTGACTTTGAAGTGCGTGCAAGGAAGCTTAAGGATGAGGCCTTTTTGGACTGCCAAAGCCTGCTTTAACAAGAGAGGAAAGAGGTCTTGATCCGCCAGAAAGAACAGTTCCAGCAGATGGGGCATTCCTCCCAATCTGAAAAGGCATAGCTGAGAGCTCACTACGACCACCAGCTACGCGAACTGGAGGTTTAGCGCAAGAAGGAGTCACAGGACTACATCCAGAAGATCAACAGAGCCTACGAATAGAATCTGGCCGAGCAGAAGCGAGTGCGGAAAGAGTATGAGGCGCAGATTAGGCAGCTCAGCCAGGAGAAAGAGTAGATCGCTGAGGTGGAGAGAGCCAAGGTTGAGGGCTAGAAAGATCGGATCATCTCTGCCCTTAAGGACTAGATGCTGGAGGAGTACAAGGGCAAGCTGCAGAAGGCCATGATCAAGATGGCTGCTGAACGTGATGACAAGATTGGAGTGATCGTCTAGCGTATGGCCCAGGAAAAGCTGCACTTCGAATAGAAGCTCAAAGAAGGATACGATGAGAAGCTGAGGACTGAGCGTAAAGGCAGGTAAGAGGCTGAAAAGCGGACAGAGAAGGAGGTGCTGCTACTGGAGCTGAAGCTGAAAGAGCATAAGGATCAATTGGACAAGAACGTGCCAAGCGGGAATGGGCATAGTCAAAGACGAGAACAGTGCTAGAATAGCTGGACCACAAAGTGTAAGCAGAGATAGTCAAGGCAAGAGAGGGCCTGGAAGACAAGATCCTAGAAGTGAAGGTGAAGGCAGGCCATGAGGCAGAGATAAAATATCTGGGACAAATCGAGTCCCTGCAGAAAGAGGTGAGTGGTTTGAAGGGAACTGTCTGCTCGATGAAAGCAGTCGGACAGTAGAGTTTGTAGGAGAAGGAATTGTAGATGAGCAGGATGGAGCACAAATGGTGTGAGCAGGTGGATGAGCTAGAAAAGGGGTTCAAAAAGGTGCTTAAGAAGAAGGACGAAGAGGTCAAGAAACTGACCGTGGAGTTGAGGAACGCTCAGGAGGCAGTGCAGACTTACTAGAACCTGCTGGAGAAGCAGCGTGCGAACTTCTTGAATAATCTGTGACCTGTGTAAATGCAGCATAATCAAGAGAAAGGAGAGGGCAGCTCCCTTTGTTTGAGTGCAGTCCTGAGATCCCTCTCTCTGTGGATCTAGACCAAGAGGGCAGTAAGCTTTTATAGCGCACGGTCCTCTCGACAACCCTTCCATTCCTTTATCTTTATCCCATTTTCTTTCTGCAGGGAGAAATTCTCTTACAGGTTGTCCACTATCAGGGTCCTGCCTAGAGATCGACCCAGCATGCTCAGGTCTTTTACCTGGGTTCCTTAGTGCGACCGGACATGATGTCTGAACAGTCTGGCTGAGATGCAGCTGCATGGGTCGATCTTGTCAATTATTGGGTTGGCGTAACTGGGCATGGCCGCTGTGAACACGATCAGTTCATAGATCTTGCCTAAGGTCATGAGAAAGGCTGACAGACCCGGTCGCAGGTACAAGGTCTTTGTTGAGGAATGGACTAAAGTCTAGTCCATGTCTAGGACAAGTGTTGCATTCATCAAGCTGGGTCGCTTGAGGAAAGGTGCGGGACAAACCATGAATTACTCCTTTTGAGGACAGGTTTAGGTCACCTTTTCATTGAGGATCAGGGCGTAGTTTCTAGAGGAGAGAGCAGAACACTCGAGCGACTGGAGTGACCACTGAAATGTTCATGTGCTCTTTAAGGTGGTTGTTGATGAAGGGTATACCCTTTAGGTTCTATAGAGCTAGCACCATCAGTCCTTCTAGATGTTTATGCAGGTTGTGCTGGTCAAGACGTGCGAAATCTTTGTAACAAGCGAGCAGTAGGTTGAGAAAGGGGATCCAGCGGATAGGAAAGCCTATTTCAAAGATGGCAAGGAGACAGTGATACTAAAGGAGGACGACCTTCTGAAACACCCTGGTTTCAAACTCACACTCCTTAACGGCCTTGGCAGCAGGATGTTAGCAAGGCTTTATTCTAAAATATTATGCCAGAATGGAAGTATACTTTTTGGTGCGCAGTTGGGAAAGGAGCCTTTGCACCCATGTCACTCGATCACTCTAGCTATGCTGCTCTTCCTCCCGTTCGGTCTTGATCCGTGACAGGCCCATGCTTGCTCTTGGTCTACAGGCCAGGACCATACGTTGGGAGGTGTTGTGCTTGAGTGAGGGCTGGAAAGAGATTATTTTAGGCAGGTGCAAAGGTACCTCGCCAATGTATGTGGAAGTCCTGCTCATCAGCTGTTAATAAAATAAAGCACCTTGCAACGCTCGCTCAAATTATAGTTTTCATTGGGAGGTGGATGAAGCATATCAGGGATGCTTGTTTGAAGGCGGATTCCTTGCCTATCTTTAGGGATGGGCCTGCCAAGGAGATCTTGAAGGAGAGGGTCCAGCCTTGTCAGCTCATCTTTACCTAGCATCAGGCTACACTCACTGCTTCTGACCACGATTAACTCGGCAAAGGACTGCAGGAACTAGAGGCTATTGAAAACCGGCTACAATTCACAGTGCGGAAGATCTTCGACATGACCGTGCTGCACGTACTGAAAGCAGTCAATGAGTCCACAATGATTAGCAACCACCTCAAGGCAAAGTGTATTTTCATGATGATATCCAGAGCAGAATAGAAGATGTACTTCTACTCTTTCAAGAAGGGGAGATAGGAGATCAAAGAAGTGATTTCTGCTGTCCTGGATGAGAAGTGTCATGGCTATGACTATATAAGTGTCAAGGATGTAAAGGGAGTCCTGGACATGCAAAGGCAGTATGCCAAGAAGATAGTTGACTTGGCTCGATCAAGCATGCCGCACTTCGACTTCTAGATCTCTCATCATCACAGCAATCCCTCCGTGCTCAGTCACACTGATCGGCGCTAGGAAATGACTGAGGTCAGGCTGATGATCAAGGACATGAAGGCCCGGATGATGGCCTTCTCCTTTCATGCTGCTATCTCGGCTGAGGAACTGACGTACATCCAGGACAAGGTTGGCAAGATGGTCAGCGTTGAACAGCATGGGGCCAGATTGTGCATTGTAGGGCAGATTGATGACCTTATCAACTGCTTGTTGGACAAGATCTGGATCTATAGGATCATGCTGCTCCAGGAAGGGTCTGAGCTCAAAGTCTCACTGTACATAACGCCAGGGCTGTCCATCGACAAGGCTAACCAACTGATCTGCAAAGTGCATAAGTTCAAGATAGGGGAGGCTGATCTGACCAACAACTGCGTGGCTCTCGAACTCATCCGAAAAGAACCTGAGAAGTTACGTGTGTCCTTCATGAGGCTCTTCAAGACGATCTCCCTCGAAGTGCTGGACAAGTAATTCGCTAAGCATGGTGACCCCAGGAAGGAGATCCTTCCTGGCTGGCTGTTTTCGAAGGTATCTGCGCGGAGTGACTAGTTGGCTGAGTTTGAAAAGCTGATGAGCAAGAAGATAAAGCAGGCCTTCAAGCTTATCGTCAAGGAGGAGGTGGTGCAGGCCTATCGTGATAATCCTGGTGAGGAGTTGGAAGAGGTTATTGTGCTGAAATGTGACCGGACTGGAGCCTACAGCCTTGAAGAACTGCACAGTATTGAGCAGGCAGGATAGCGAGCCCACAATCTGCACAACTTCCTTATTTGCAAGGGCAAGGCTAGAGAAGGGATCAAGCCTTAGGACATCTTGCCGCTGTTTTTGGTGATGGACAATTATTGATTCTTCAGTCTTACAAATGAGATGTGCAATTATCAACATAAAATTAAGATGGGAAGTTCAAGCAGTGATGACTTTGATGCAGCGCCTCCAGCTGCTCATCCCTAGCAGTTGGTTCCCTGCCAGCCCCAGTCCAAGCCTGAAACTGATCACAAGCCTGAGTAGAGGTGCAAGGTGCGAAAACAAGTAATGAAATAATCCGTCCAGACAACAAGATAACAAGACAAACCCAAGAAATAAACCAAAGCCAAGGTCCCGCCAGTCTTTAGTCCCCCTAAGCAAGTGGTTGATGTACCGATTCCTAAGACTGCCCAGTCCTTCAAAAAAATACAGGTGCTTGATTTCGACTCCCTGTCCATGAAGACCTCCATTCCCCAGAAAAAGAGGCCTGTCTAGCATCAGAATCAGGAGGTCAATGAGGCAGAGGCTATCAAGAAAAGCTCTCTTTTTGTCACCAGGCCGAGAGGGAATTTGAGGGCCATTTCGGTTAATTCGGAAAGAAGGCAGAAAGAGATTACGGAGGAGGAGGAGGATAAGAAGCAACGACCACAGATCAAGATTATGACACAAGGCGAGAAGATTTCTCTGTCTCGGAGCAGACTGCGCGAACGAGCGTACCAAAAGCTGGGCAGAGAAATGGGGTCAGCACGTTTCCCCAAGCTGCAAGAGATAGAGGACCTGGACAAGAAGAAGATCCTGTCGATGCTACGCATCTACTATTGAACAAAATAAATTGAAACAATAATTTGTTACATAAACGATCACACCTCTTTAAGAATTTATTGATTCTGAATGCAAGCAAGTAATCTAGGACGTTATGATCACCTTCTCAATTGGATTAATACACCAGGCCACAGGGATAAACCTTGAAACTCTCACCCTCAAAAAAATACCTAAATGCAGAGTGCAACAACCAGCCTACATATCAGTAGTACAAGCTTAAGACGTTCAAAGCCATCACTACAGAGGTGTTACAATTTGATCTTGAGGCTTTGTTCTGAAGGTTACAGAATGCGTCAAATTGATAGTTGGAAGCCTTTGCTAACAAAGGTTTTCTTATAGTGGCAACAACAGAATTTGAGATAGTTGTTTTACTGGCTCATTATCTACAATATTTTATAATCATTCAAAGGTTTCTCTATAACCATCTCTGCATACCTTCAGCCATCTCACTCTCCTTGTTACAAACTCCATTAAGTTGCCTTATCCACCAGCAAGAGCAGCATCTCTCGACCTGCTCTTCATACCCTTCTTCTTAAGAAGCCTTTGTAAGTTAGGTTGTTCTCAGACCGTGATGATCATTATATTCATGATATTGTTGTTCTTTACTTCTACTGTGCTGACACAGTTCGCATACCCTGAGGTGGCTGTCCAGGCAATCACTGCCAACCAAGCCACTCCCTCTCCATACTTGCTCACCTTCACTCCTGCCTACTCTGCACCATCAGCCACTCTCACCCTGAAATGGCCAGCCTCCTTCCTCCCCTCCACCTTCCCTCCTCCTAGATGCACTTACAGACTTGCTAATCAGACTGTCTGGTCCTATCTGGTCTGCCACAACTAGGGACAGACTATTTCGATGGAGTTTGGAGAGGTGCTGCCAGAATTAACACAGATTGTGGTCGAAGGGGCGACCAACCCTATGCAGTCCATCGTCACAGGCTTTGAACTATGCTGGGATGGGCAAGACTGTCAGCTGCTTGATCAACGTGTAGCACTTGCCCTGTCAGTCTCTAGCACAATTACTCCTACCTTGCAGATAATCGGGCCTACACAAGTCAGCTCCACCACTACTCTCCAAATAAAGGGCCTCTCTCCAACCACCACTCAAAACAATTCCGTTCGGATTGTGATGCCAGCCTAGTTCAGCACTAAGGACGCAGTCTGTGAGTTGGTGACCACCACCAGCAGCAGGCTGAAAAGTAGGACTCGAAATTTTGATAGGACTGTGGACTGTCTGCTCCAATCGGCAGCAGGGTACGCTACTCTTTAAATCAGTGGAGTGATCCTTCCTCCAGTGCAGGGAACTTTCAATGGGTTTGAAGTGGCAGTGCTACAAGGGACCTCTACACAGGTATTACTCACTGGCAATGCCAACCCTGTGACTATCATGGCAGGGGTCACTGCCCTCTCTGTCAACCAGACCATTCCTTTCCGCAATGGAACTGGTCTCTACCATCTGCTGATGGACTTCCCCACCCCTACCAACAACTCTGCATCCGTCTGGATGGTTTTAGGAGCAGAGTGGACCATCCTTAGTTGTAGTGCGGATGCTGTCATCCATCCTAACAACAGCATCGAACTGCAGAAGGTAGCAGTACTCCCAGGCCACCCTTTGCGCATTGACCTGCAGCTCAGAAACCCGGTGCTGCCATGGACCTACCCTCTGACAGTCTACAGTGCCTACTCAGGGAGGATCATCGACTCTGCCAGCACGAACCTGACCATAAACGGCACTTGGGGATCAATCCAGCTGATATCAGCAACAGCAGCCTAGCCACAAGTATCAGCCACAGCAGGAACAGCAGCTTCCCTCGAACTGATCCTCTACCTAGCCTACCCACTTCCATCCTCCACACTGGTGACTGAAGGACTGGTTGAGCTGATCATAAGGCCGCAGATAGCAGCCCCTGACCCAGGGGTCAATGGGCGGCTGATCTGCTACTTTTTCGGATCAGAGGTCTCATAGAGGATTCAATGGGATATTTCCAACCCTGTTCAGACAACCATCACTTTCAGCACTCCTCTTCGCTCGCCCTTCACCTACTCTGAGATCCCTATCTCCATCACAACTGAGGGTGCTTCCTCCTCCTTAGAGGCTGGCTTTCCAGTCAACCAACTGGTCCGTCGATACCAGCTGCAGGCGAGGTTCATGATCGACGGTAGCACTCAGCATTCAGAACTGTTCCATACCAGCATCTTACCGGCTGCACCCACCTTCACCCCGATCTCAGTCAAGGCCTTGTTGCATGAGGTCAACTAGTTCACCCATCTCAGAGTGCATTTCCAGATGCCGGTCACGCTGAACCCCTCCAGT
>NW_028292042.1:2500-35023 GCF_963383615.2 Lipophrys pholis | reverse complement strand
CCTTTCCCTTCCCTTCCCTTCCCCTTCCCCTCCTTTCCTTCCCTTCCCATCCCATCCCTTCCCTTCCCTACCCTCCTTTCCCTACCCTTCCCTTCCCTTCCCCTCCTTTCCTTCCTTCCCTTCCCTCTCCTTTCCCTTCCCTTCCAACCTACCTTCCCTTCCCTTCCCTTCCTTTCCCTTCCCTTCCCTTCCCTTACCCCTTCCTTTCCCTTCCCTTTCCCCTTCCTCCTTTCCCTTCCCTTCCCCTTCCTTCCCTCCTTCCCTTCCCTTCCCCTCCTTTCCCTTCCTTCCCTTCCCTCCCTTCCTTCCCTCCTTTCCCTTCCCTTCCTCCCTCCTTTCCCTTCCTTCCCCTTCCTTCCCTTCCCCTCCTTTCCCTTCCCTTCCTTCCCTCCTTTCCCTTCCCTTTCCCTTCCCTTCCCTCCTTTCCCTTCCTTTCCCCTTCCCATCCCCTCCTTTCCCTCCTTCCCTTCCCCTCCTTTCCCTTCCCTTCCCCTCCTTTCCCTTCCCTTTCCCTTCCCTTCCCCTCCTTTCCTTCCCTTCCCTTCCCTTCCCTTCCCTTCCCTTTCCCCTTCCCTTCCCTTCCCCTCCTTTCCCTTCCTTCCCTTCCCTTCCCTTCCTTCCCTTTCCCCTTCCTTTCCCTTCCCTTTCCCCTTCCCTTCCCTTCCTTTCCCTTCCCTTCCCTTCCCTTCCCTTCCCTTTCCTCCTTTCCCTCCTTTCCCTTCCCTTCCCTTCCTTCCCTTCCCTTCCCTTCCTTCCCTTCCCTTCCCCTCCTTTCCCTTCCTTTCCCCTTCCCTTCCCCTTCCCCTCCTTTCCCTTCCCTTCCCTTCCCTCCTTTCCCTTCCCTTTCCCTTCCCTTCCCTCCTTTCCCTTCCTTTCCCCTTCCCTTCCCCTTCCCCTCCTTTCCCTTCCCTTCCCTTCCCTCCTTTCCCTTCCCTTCCCCTCCTTTCCCTTCCCTTTCCCTTCCCTTCCCCTCCTTTCCCTTCCTTTCCCCTTCCCTTCCCCTTCCCCTCCTTTCCCTTCCCTTCCCTTCCCTTTCCTTCCTTCCCTTTCCCCTTCCTTTCCCTTCCCTTTCCCTTCCCTTCCCTTCCCTTTCCCTTCCCTTCCCTTCCCTTCCCTTCCCTTCCCTTTCCCTCCTTTCCCTTCCCTTCCCTTCCCTTCCCTTCCCTTCCCTTCCCTTCCCTTCCCTTCCCTTTCCCCTTCCCTTCCCTTCCCTTCCCTTCCCTTCCCTTCCCCTTCCCTTCCCTTCCCTTCCTTCCCTTCCCTTCCCTTCCCTTCCCTTCCCTTCCCTTCCCTTCCCTTCCCTTTCCCCTTCCCTTCCCCTTCCCTTCCCTTCCCTTCCCTTCCCTTCCCTTTCCCCTTCCCTTCCCTTTCCCTTCCCTTCCCCTCCTTTCCCTTCCCTTCCCTTCCCCTTCCCTTCCCTTCCCTTTCCCTTCCCTTCCCTCCTTTCCCTTCCCTTCCCTTTCCCCTTCCCTTCCTTCCCTTTCCCCTTCCCTTCCTTCCCTTCCCTTCCCTTCCCTTCCCTTCCCTTCCCTTCCCTTCCCTTTCCCTTCCCTTCCCCTCCTTTCCCTTCCCTTCCCTTTCCCCTTCCCTTCCCTTCCCTTCCCTTCCCTTCCTTCCTTCCCTTCCCTTCCCTTCCTTTCCCCTTCCCTTCCCCTTCCCCTCCTTTCCCTTCCCTTCCCCTCCTTTCCCTTCCCTTCCCTTCCCTTCCCTTTCCCCTTCCCTTCCCTTCCCTTTCCCCTTCCCTTCCCTTCCCTTCCCTTCCCTTCCCTTCCCTTCCCTTCCCTTCCCCTTCCCTTCCCCTCCTTTCCCTTCCCTTCCCTTCCCTTCCCTTCCCTTCCTTTCCCCTTCCCTTCCCCTTCCCCTCCTTTCCCTTCCCTTCCCCTCCCTTCCCTTTCCCCTTCCCTTCCCTTCCCTTCCCCTCCTTTCCCTTCCCTTCCCTTCCCCTCCTTTCCCTTCCCTTCCCTTCCCTTCCCTTCCCTTCCCTTTCCCCTTCCCTTCCCTTTCCCTTCCCTTCCCCTCCTTTCCCTTCCCTTCCCTTTCCCCTTCCCTTCCCTTCCCCTCCTTTCCCTTCCCTTCCCTTCCCCTCCTTTCCCTTCCCTTCCCTTTCCCCTTCCCTTCCCTCCCCTTCCCTTCCCCTTCCCTTCCCTTCCCTTCCCTTCCCTTCCCTCCCCTTCCCCTTCCCTCCCCTTCCCTTTCCCCTTCCCTTCCCTTCCCTTCCCTTCCCTTCCCTTCCCTTCCCTTCCCTTCCCTTCCCTTCCCTTCCTTTCCCCTTCCCTCCCCTTCCCTTTCCCATTCCCTTCCCTTCCCTTCCCTTCCCTTCCCTTCCCTTCCCTTCCCTTCCCTTTCCCCTTCCCTTCCCTTCCCTTCCTTTCCCCTTCCCTTCCCTTCCCTTTCCCCTTCCCTTCCCTTCCCTTCCCCTCCTTTCCCCTTCCCTTCCCTTCCCTTTCCCTTCCCTTCCCCTCCTTTCCCTTCCTTTCCCCTTCCCTTCCCTTCCCTTCCCTTTCCCCTTCCCTTCCCTTCCCTTCCTTTCCCCTTCCCTTCCCTTCCCTTTCCCCTTCCCTTCCCTTCCCTTCCCCTCCTTTCCCTTCCCTTCCCTTCCCTTCCCTTTCCCTTCCCTTCCCTCCTTTCCCTTCCTTTCCCTTCCCTTCCCTTCCCTTTCCCCTTCCCTTCCCTTCCCTTCCCTTTCCCCTTCCCTTCCCCTTCCCTTCCCCTTCCCCTCCTTTCCCTTCCCTTCCCCTCCTTTCCCTTCCCTTCCCTTCCCTTCCCTTCCCTTCCCTTCCCTTCCCTTCCCTTCCCTTCCCTTCCCTTCCCTTCCTTTCCCCTTCCCTTCCCCTTCCCCTCCTTTCCCTTCCCTTCCCCTCCTTTCCCTTCCCTTCCCTTCCCTTCCCTTCCCTTCCCTTCCCTTTCCCTTCCCTTCCCTTCCCTTCCCTTCCCTTCCCTTCCCTTCCCTTCCCTTCCCTTCCCTTCCCTTCCCTTCCCTTCCCTTCCCTTCCCCTTCCCCTCCTTTCCCTTCCCTTCCCTTCCCTTCCCTTCCCTTCCCTTCCCTTCCCTTCCCTTCCCTTCCCTTCCTTTCCCCTTCCCTTCCCTTCCCTTCCCTTCCCTTCCCTTCCCTTCCCTTCCCCTTCCCTTCCCCTTCCCCTCCTTTCCCTTCCCTTCCCCTCCTTTCCCTTCCCTTCCCTTCCCTTCCCTTCCCTTCCCTTTCCCCTTCCCTTCCCTTTCCCTTCCCTTCCCTTCCCTTCCCTTCCCTTCCTTTCCCCTTCCCTTCCCTTCCCTTCCCTTTCCCTTCCCTTCCCCTCCTTTCCCTTCCCTTTCCCCTTCCCTTCCCTTCCCCTTCCCCTTCCCTTCCCTTCCCCTCCTTTCCCTTCCCTTCCCTTCCCTTCCCTTCCCTTCCCTTCCCTTCCCTTCCCTTCCCTTCCCTTCCCTTCCCTTCCCTTCCTTTCCCCTTCCCTTCCCTTCCCTTCCCTTCCCTTCCCTTCCCTTCCCTTCCCTTCCCTTCCCCTTCCCTTCCCCTTCCCCTCCTTTCCCTTCCCTTCCCCTCCTTTCCCTTCCCTTCCCTTCCCTTCCCTTCCCTTTCCCCTTCCCTTCCCTTTCCCTTCCCTTCCCTTCCCTTCCCTTCCCCTCCTTTCCCTTCCCATTCCCTTCCCTCCCCTTCCCTTTCCCCTTCCCTTCCCATTCCCTTCCCTTCCCATTCCTTTCCCTCCCCTTCCCTTCCCTCCCCCTTCGTTAAAAGTAAAATTTTTCTTGTTTTTCCATTTTTTTCTTTTTTTTTCTTTTTTACTGTGTCCTGGTCCTCACTTCCTGTCTCCTTGTTGCTAGGTAATGATCAGATGAAAGTGGAGAACTTCTCGGCCGCTGTGTCGTTTTACTCCAAGGCGATCGAGATAAACCCACAAAACGCTGTTTACTACTGTAACAGGTCAGTGTCTGTCTGTCTGTCTGTCTGTCTGTCTGTCTGTCTGTCTGTCTGTCTGTCTGTCTGTCTGTCTGTCTGTCTTATTTACAATGTCTGGAATTGTGTGTGTGTGTGTGTGTGTGTGTGTGTGTGTAGAGCTGCAGCTCTGTCTAAACTAGGTAACTACTCCGGAGCGGTTCAGGACTGCGAGGCGGCTATTAACATCGACCCCAATTACAGTAAAGCCTACGGACGCATGGGGTACGTTACCATAGCAACCACAGGTACAGCTAGTCTTTGATAATGATTGACGACCCCTTGTGTGTGTGTGTGTGTGTGTGTGTGTGTGTGTGTGTGTGTGTGTGTGTGTGTGTGTGTGTGTGTGTGTGTGTGTGTGTGTGTGTGTGTGTGTGTGTGTGTGTGTGTGTGTGTGTGTGTGTGTGTGTGTGTGTGTGTGTGTGTGTGTGTGTGTGTGTGTGTGTGTGTGTGTGTGTGTGTGTGTGTGTGTGTGTGTGTGTGTGTGTGTAGTCTGGCCCTGTCGTCCCTGAACAGACACTCGGAGGCCGTCACGTTCTACCAGAAAGCTCTGCAGCTCGACCCCGACAACGACACGTACCGCTGCAATATGAAGATCGCCATGGACAAGAGCCAAGATGCCGCCAGCACGGTAGAGGAGGGGGCGGGGCTTAATTTGCCAAAATGATAGTTTCCTAAAAATTTTACAAATTTATTAAAATGCTCAAGTTTCTTTAAAAAAAGCGCAGTTGAGGGGGCGGGGCTCTGATTGTGATTATGATGTCATCGTGTCTTTCAGTCTGCAGGAGTGGGTGGAGTCGACCTCGCTGGATTACTGAGCAACCCGGGATTCATGAACATGGTAACACACACACATAGTTACACACACAAAACATTCCAGCACTATTAGCAATGTTAGAAACTAGTATTTCAGCAACTTTAGCATTCGGCACTCGGTAACACACACTAACCGTCTCGTCTTCTTCAGGCTTCATCACTGATGAACAATCCTCAAGTCCAACAGCTGTGAGTAGACCCCGCCCACTTTCCTTCTAACTCCGCCCACTTTCCCCGCTAACTCCTCTTCCTCCTCCAGCATGTCTGGGATGATGACGGGAGCGTATGGAGGAGTGGGCGGAGCCACGGCGGCGCCATCAGCAGGGGCAGGGGCAGGGGGCGGGGCCCCTGCGACAGGAGGAGGCGGAGCTTCAGCCATGTCTGGAGCCATGTCTGGAGCCATGTCTGGAGCCACAGGAGACCTCTCGGGACTCATCCAGGCGTGAGTGCTAACGGGGGTTCCTCATGGTATTAACAAAGATGCTAACGGCTACGCTAGGGGCGGGGACGTGGCGTCGATATCGTATCAGGATGTTTTTGTAATAAAATGAGGATTTTATCTGGATTCTTTTTGACTTTGATTTTTGAGTTTTATTTTGAAGCTTCTGAACAGAGCAGCCAAACCATTTCCTGATGTCAAACAACCCGACAGAAAAATAAAAGACAAAGAACTTTTCTCAGCATAATTTAGTTTTTATCATTTGTGCAATTTTGCCAACACGTGCAAATAAGGTAAACATACTAAAAGGTAAATAACAAGACTGATGAAGTGAAACATTAAAACTAAATTGCTCCTGGATAAATAAATACTATACGTTAGCACTATTATATTAGTAATAATAGGAATACATTACAGTTTATTATAATATCATTATACATCATATTGCATAATGTACTATCATGATATTATTGGAAATCTACCAAAGGAAGACCGATCCATGTAATCTATTACAATACATGTAGAAACAGTCACATCTGCTCCACAACTGAACCTCTTCATCTTAAAGTGCAGCCATTTAAACAATCAGGCTCCAACGTCTAGAACCTGAAGATTCAAACTCCCACAGCTTTACATCATTTCACTGCTCAGACGTCCGACACGTTCTCTCCTTCAGGAAAGGAGGCGCATTGTGAACGTGTCTGCTCACTGCAGCCCCAAACTGTTTCCACAAGATGGAGTTTCTTTTAGGGACCAACTCCCCGTTTAGCCACGCCCCCTCGCTACACAATCACAAGAACTTCTGATGAGTCAACATAGAACTGCAACATGTAAAATGTTCTATATGTTGCAGCAGCATAGAACTACAACATCTAGAATGTGCTCTTAGACAGTTCTGGGATGTCTTTGCTTTGTCAGATCATCAACACATTCTAATCCTTCGCCATCTACTATCGCGCAGCCCTGCGGCTACGCTAACAATGCCAATCGTGAAGCTTATTGTAATGCTAACAAAAGAAATGTTGAGGGCGACTGCAACACAAATGCCTCCATTACCAACCACACTGACAGTGTCCGCAACACAAATGGCTACGCTAACAATAATGATGCTAATTGTGATGCTAACTCTCTGTTTCTTTCCGTTTGCTAGCGGACAGCAGTTCGCGCAGCAGATGCAGCAGCAGAATCCCGAACTCATCGAGCAACTTCGGAACCAGATGAGGAATCGGACGCCGAGTTCCAGCAACGAGGAGCAGAACTGATGCTAGCTCGCCCCTCCCCCGTCCCGCTAACCCCCCACAACCTGAGAGACTGTTAACGACAGAAGAGCCCAAAACTACCTTTCATTAAAAAGTTGGAAAAAAAGAGAAAATCAGTTTTTTCCACTTTGTTCTGTCTTGCTATGCTAACATTGATTCTACCAAAACTGATGATAATATCCACGCTATTGAAATCACTTAAAGTTATACTACCAAAACTAATGCTGATGGCTACACTATTGAAGTTGCTAAAGGCTATGCTACTTAAACTTCAAACCACAAAAGCAAAACGGTTATTAACGCTGATGCAAACTGCTATGCTAAGGTATACTAAGTACTGATGCGACTGGCTATGCTACCAAAATCGCTACTGCTGAGCAATGTGGTTGGTAAAACAAGGCAATGCAGTTGCTAAAGGCTACACTACCAAAATACTAGGGGAAACACTGATGCTACACTAATGACGGCTGCAAATGCTGGCACCAGACTTATGGTTAGTATATTCATCACTTCTGGTTTTGAGTCATCACTTCTGGTTTTGAGTCATCACTTCCGGTTTTGAGTCATCACTTCCGGTTTTGAGTCATCACTTCCGGTTTTGAGTCATCACTTCTGGTTTTGAGTCATCACTTCTAGTTTTGAGTCATCACTTCTAGTTTTGAGTCATCACTTCTAGTTTTGAGTCATCACTTCTGGTTTTGAGTCATCACTTCTGGTTTTGAGTCATCACTTCTGGTTTTGAGTCATCACTTCTGGTTTTGAGTCATCACTTCCGGTTTTGAGTCATCACTTCTGGTTTTGAGTCATCACTTCCGGTTTTGAGTCATCACTTCTAGTTTTGAGTCATCACTTCTGGTTTTGAGTCACCACTTCTGGTTTTGAGTCATCACTTCTGGTTTTGAGTCATCACTTCTGGTTTTGAGTCATCACTTCTGGTTTAATTTTCCCCCACTTATTAATTAGTTTGAATGGGACGGTGCACATTAATGACCAGACATCCAGAGATGTAAATATTACTAATGTAATAGTCCCACGGGGTAAAACCAAACCACTGTTGGGATTTATGATTGGTTATTAGCATTAAATTACTGTAAGTAATAGATTACTGAAAGTAATAAATCACTGGAAGTAATTTATGAAAAATTTAAATTATTAATGGAAGTAAACGGTCATTTACTCATTAACAACTCAAGTAATTGAGTAATTACTTAAAAAGGAAAGAAAATGAATAAATTATCAAAAATAATTTATTAATAAAAAATATAAATTTGCATAAATTTGTTATTTATGTATTAATAATAAATCGGGGCACCACCAGATAAACTGGAAATAGCTAATACCAAAATATCAGTCTCGTTTGTAAAAAGTTTAAGTTAGTTAATATTTCTGTGTAAAATATAACAATCTTAAATAAAAGGGAAGGTGTGAGATCCGAGCACAGACTGTTACAAACCAGTGAATTGTCAACAATAAATACACAATAATCACCAAGAAGCGTTCAATTCAGCTAACAGGTATTTATTAATAAAAATGTATTAATTCATAAATAATTCTGGAATCATCTCATAAATCAACACATTTACAATCCTGGTAGGACGCCAGGAGGCGTCCGTTGAGGGGGGGGGGGGGGGGGGGGGGGGGTCATGTCACGTTTCGCAGGTGTATACTGCTGGGTTTGTCTTTGTGTGTGTGTGTGTGTGTGTGTGTGTGTGTGTGTGTGTGTGTGTGTGTGTGTGTGTGTGTGTGTGTGTGTGTGTGGTCTGGAGTGAAAGAGTGTAATGACCTCGAACGTCCACCAGGTGGAGGCAGACGTCGGCGGGTCAATGCGGTGACTGTGACAACCACTAGGGGCGTGCGGCGGCGCGCAGAGGGAGAGCACAATGACTTGATGTGTCCACCAGGTGGATGTCAAGAGGGATTGCGATGACCCACGCGACCACTAGAGGCGTTTGACTCGCTCTTTCTGGGGACACAGCGGTTGCTTAGCGACCAGATAAACAAGACGTCTGTCGAGCGCGCGTGCGCGAGGCCGGTCTCGGAACGAGGCAGTCTACCGAGGGCGTAACGAACGGGCGGTTCCGTTGGCCCGGTTCTGAGCGCCGGAGTCCTAAGTGGATGTCGGGACCTGCAGTTAGAACTCTTGTGATCAAGGCAGATCTGCTCTTGCAGCAGGTTTCACCTTGGCGTTACATGCAGCAGTGTGTGTGAGCTTATGTTGATCAGATAAGGCGAGCGCAGGCTGCGGGTTAGTGAAAGAGGGGGAGAGAAGAGAAAGACAGAGAATTCTGCGAGGCTCGGTTCTGAACCCTGGTTCCTCCACACAGAGCTCCCAGTGGGCCTGGAGCTCAATTGGACCTCTGGTTCTGAGGTAGAAAACCCGATTCCTGGACTTGGTTGGTGCGCGTGGGCGCGCCTACACAAACATATGAGATGCTGCGGCCTTCTGAGCGGCACAGGGAAACACATTGCATTTTCAACTTCACGCTAATCTAACAATATATATCTGCCCAGACAAAAGCTCTCTCACAATCCGGTTCTGCTGTTGGTTCTGTGAGGCTGTGGTAACTGGTTGTTACCGGGTCTGAATTCAGCGTCTTGAATTCAGAGGCCTGGCTTTAGCTGCAGGAGTGGACAGCTGAGAGGATGATTTTGGAGAAGAGGAGACGATGGCTCTGGTCTCCAGAATCCCCCAAAACAGGAAAGATAGAGGAAAACAGAAGATGTAGTCCGAACTGGGTCCTGCTGGTCCAGCGGGCTGGTCTTGATGTTTCTTCTGTTCTTTTGCTCTCTTTACCATCCTGAGGCAAGCAGAGACTGGTGTCTCCCTCGATGGTCAGATGAGAAGCAGAGAGTGTTGGTAGAAAAGTTTCTCTCACCAGGTTGAATTTTGGACCCCTGTGGTGTTTGGGTCGGATTCGACCATCCTCATTGGTTATCAACCTGGGGGGTCGTAAAACTGGGTTGCTCCCCTGCTGTTTTATGGCCTGTTCATTGTCCCTCGTGATTCTCTTTCGATGGAGAAAGTTCTGGAGGAGTTCACTGGAAACTTCAGCCCCAACATCCCCCCTTTGTTCCGAAGAGTGGGATGCTAATCGCAGTCTTTGGAGCAAACCTGGGCCATATAGTCCATGTGATCGTGGAGTCCATGTGAACGTCCGGATGTCCTGGAAAACATCATGTCCACAACAGTCCAACAGTCCATACAGTTCATGTGCGAGGCTAATGTCTGGGCAGACAGAGAGACCAGTCTGGGAAGACTTTTAACTTCTTTTCTAACTACCTACTACCACAAGACTCATTTCGTACAGTTTGCCAAACATGAATGAAAATGAAGTACCAGAGTTGAAGAAAGGAAAGGGAAAGGGGGACAGGTGGTTAGAAAACAGTTAGTAGGCTCCTCCCACACCTCCCGGAGGATAGGGATTAGGCCACCAGCCGTCTGGGGGGTCTTGGTGCACCTGCTCCGGCTAGGAGTGAGAGAGTGAAGTGTGGTGTGTGGGGGTGTACGTGTGTGTTCCCTTCCAAAACCCAACATTCACTACAGAGACTTCAAACTGTACACATTATTTCAATAATGGCTAAGTTCTGAAGAAATCACAACTCTTGGCTCTGTGGGTCCACAGAGGTTAAAATAGCACTGCAGAGACTATGTCAGATGTATCTGTGAAGGTTTATAACCGTGGGGGTGTTATTCCTGAGAGATTGCTCAACCCGGGTTAGTGGAGCTAAGTAAGGTGGTTCTACCTGTACTGACGCTGCTAACGGAGGAGCTCGTCTCCCTACGATCTCCTGTGAGATCTCTGACTACACACAGGGGTTATTTCTCCTAAAAAATACTCGACAGAGGCTAAGCCATGCTAAGTGGTGTTAATAGAGCTGGAGATGACTTTACAGTAACTCTATTCCCTGAACGGTTCAACTCAAGCTTTGTAACTGCTCAGGTTGTCTGAGGAGGCGGAGTTAGATTTCTGATGGTGGCAGGGTTAGTATATGCACCTGATGGGATCTGAGCATGCTGTCACTAAACCCTACTGATAAAGAATCTCCTCTGCTCCTGGGGTGGAGGTTCTCCCCCCTCGCTACGGGAGGAGTTAACCATACTCCGAGGGAGTAAATGGATTGAGTGGCTCTGCTGTGCAGGCCGTGACAACACTGCCCTCTTCTGGTTGGTCCAGAAGGTGCAGTGAAAGGTCATTTCTCTACCAGTCATTCTTTTGATGGGAGTGAACCCTGTGGAGTGGTGCACGGTGGACCGAATGGTCACCAGCACCCGTTGGAGGTTCACCTCTCCATCTGTACCACTGCTGTTGCCATACCTGAGTATGTGGGTGGTGCTGTGGTTGACTTGGTCAACCTGGGAAGATGACTGGGAGTGGTTTGGTAAATGGAGGTTGGTCTTCATTACCAACATGTCGTACAGAGCAGCCATGACACTGGGGGTGACATGTGTGTCTCTGTCTGAGTCGACGGAAGGTGGGAGGCTCCAGTGGCTGAACGCTGGGTTCAGACGGAGGACAGCAGCCGTGGTGGCTGGGTCAGGGTGGAGCTGGAAGTCGTCAACATGAATGTTAAGCGAACCCTGACAGACATTTTCATCATGTTCATGATGACTGGGTGGAACTGTCTGTGTCGTGGCGAAGGCTTCCTCACAGTGGGAGGTCTGTATCTCTACGCTGTTAAGAGGTCTGCTAGTGTAAGCCACAACTTTGTCTGTGTCATGTGACTGCGCTGGGGCAGCACTGAGACTATGAGTGGGAAAGTCTGTCTGGAGGAGGAACTCTGGGTCCTGGTCCAGGTGGGCCAGACAGGATGCTGAGCAGAGTTTCTCTTTTTTGAGATAGAAAGATGTTTCTGCAGGAGTTTCCTACTCCAAGAGCTTGTCTTCACTAAGGAGTTCTCTGGGGGGTCCAGCACTCACTGCACAGTACCTGGTGGACTGTGAGGACTGGCTGCAGACCACATGGAGGCTCCTAAGTCCTGATACGGTAGTCGGGGCTCTGAGGTTTTGAATGGTGTGAACTCTCCCTGCTCGGGGTTCAATCCCATCAGCGCCACCTATGAGCCCGATGTGTTCAACTCTGGTGCGGCACCCCTGAACTTTGCTGAGAGCCAGTTTTGTTCCAGCTACCAGGAGTTGATAAAAGACGTGTCGTGTTTCAGCTAAACGTTCCTCAAAGGTGCAGTGACGCATGAGGAAGTCATCCACATAGATGAGATTACCGTGAGCGGCAGTGTTGCTCATCGTTGTGTGGAAGTGGATGGTAGACCCCAATGGTGGGTCTAAGTAGCCGAACTGGCACTGGTGCCAGGCAAACTAGAAGCTAGCTGGTACTGGTTAGCGGGGTCCACCTTCGTTGTTCTGAACCGCTTTACCATGTATGCAGCTAGAAAAGATCTGTACTGGTGTACAAAAGATGGTGTTGCCTTTTGGTCAGCGGGGACGCGCACCGGGGGAGGTCTGTGACCCCCCTTTCATGCGAGTCCTGCCCGAAGATTGTTTGATAATCGTGGAAGACCTCAAAGAATGCATCTCCTCGTTTCTGCGGTGTTAAAGCGTTAGCTTTAGCAGAATGTGGCTCGGTGTTTGATTCGAAACCTGAATAAGGTTCTTCTGGTCCAGACGTGGTCTGTTTACCTGAAGTGTCTGTATTCTCTGGTTGAGTCACCGGAGCGTACACAACCATGTCACCTTCGGTGCTCGGTTTTGTACCATTGAGAACCTGTTCGAGGTTAACATGGCGAGCGCTGGTGATGGTTTTGGTTGTGACAATGAGGAGAGCGGTGTCATGTATGTCGTCATTGTTGAAGGACGATGGCAGGTTGTCAATGACAGGCACCGTCAGTTCAAGGTTGTGACATGAACTGTCGGTTAACATCTCTCATGATTGAAATGCGGTCACTTTAATCTGACCGTGTGTCAGATTTTGGACCGGCGGGTTGGCTGAACGATTGTTCAGCTCAAGAAGAGATGTGTCACAGATCATCTGGTCGAGATCTGGACTATGAGGCGAGGAGGCGCGTGAACCAGGGACCTTGGTTAAGGTCTGAAGTGACTCTGCTGAAAGTGAGCGGTGGCTCGGAACTTTGAGCAGGTCGGCGTTGGTGACAGATTTCTCTGACCAGGGCGCCAAAAGTGCCTCAGGAACCGTGGTTCCATTCATGTGTGCACCCCCCCACGTGGTGGGCGTACAAAGAAGTACTCCTGTACAAAGAAGAACTCACGTCCTTCAGTGACACGAGTAAAGAGTGGTGTGCTTGACACGGGTCTTGGCTCGTCACCTGCAGCGGTTGCTGGCTGTCAGGGAGCTTGGAACTGGATCGGTGCGGGTCGGACTTTGGAAGAGACCCAAGTACTGGTAGGGAACCTCTGGACTAGATGGCAGCGACTCTGCTGTTGGAAGCTGAGTGGCCTGGTTCTGGGCCAAAGGGAGTAGGGCTGGTGACTTGAGACCAAAGGCGCCGTTGGTGGCAGTCAATCAGCACAGCCAGTCGGTTCAGGAGGTCCTGACCAATAAGCAGTTCCTCTGTGTTCAGAGAAGTGACGTAGATGGGATGTGTCACTGACATGTCCTGGAAAGCGACGTGGACCCAGACACGTTTAGTGATGGGGGACTCGTCCTGAGTGAAGCTTCTGATGTTCATGCTACACTCTTCCACCTGAAGTGGCTTTCCTAGGTCCCGCATGGTTCTAGCAACCTGTGTGAAGGTGGCTGAACACATGAGGGTGATTCCTGACCCAGAATCAAGCAGGGCGAGGGTGTCGACGCCCCCTACCACTACTGAGGTGTATAAGCGGTTGGCATAGCCATCGCTCACAAGATTACCCAAGAATGTCAAAGGGGGCCTCTCTGTTGGTTCTGGGGGCCTCTTTGACTTCCTGGATCTCCTCCTTCTCCTCCTTACAAAGTGGACTTTGTATGCGGAGGGGAGGGGCATCCGGCCTAGTCATGCGGTCAGGGGCTGGGAGTCCGGTTCCTCTGAGGAGCCGGGTCCCTTCTGACCAGGCGGGTTCAGGTCCTGCACCACCTCTTTGATGCAGGTTTTAATCCACTGTGGGACGTCTGCGTCCCCGTGGTTCCTGGTCTGACCTCGGCCTCGGTTGTTAGACTCACTACTCCGTTGGGAGTGGTGAGGTCTTGGCCTACCTGATCTCTTACCTCTGTGCGGTTGTCCACCTTGTGGTCGAGGTTGTGGACATCTAACTGACCCCCCATCCGCAGCAGATGTGGGGGAGGGGACCTCGTGACCTACAGGTGCCAGGTTCGTGTTTCTAGTCACCTGCGTTCTCAGGATCCCGGCGTCACCATCATGGTTTTCACCTGAACGGTGGCGCAGCTCCCACACCATCTGCGCGTGTTTGCGGAGGTCTTTCATGGTGGGGTTTGTGGTCCTGCAGAACAGGGCGACATCGAACCGCACAGTGTGGTGGAGGTTTTTAACGAAGAGGGACTTGAAAGTCTGGTCTTCGTCCAACCCCGGTGCATTGCGGCCTTGGAAGTAGGCGGCCCTTAGGCGCCTGTAATACTCTCTGGGAGGCTCCGCCCCCTTCTGAGTGATTGCAAATGCACCAAAAGTTGCAGAGGCGGTGTCGGTTCAGTGGGATGCAGTCAATTCCCACAACACTGGGCAGGTGTCTCGTGCCCCGCCCCCCTGGCTGTGTGTCAAGCCCCCCCCCCTTCGCCATGGCTGGGGGGAAGCTTGATGCTGTCTGTCCCCCTGACGGGACAGCTTCAAGTCTGTACTCACCTGTGGTGGGCGGTCCACCTGACTGGACCACTTCAGGACTGTATAGACCTGGAGGTGGCTGTCCCCCTGACGGGACAGCTTCAAGTCTGTACTCACCTGTGGTGGGCGGTCCACCTGACTGGACCACTTCAGGACTGTATAGACCTGGAGGAGGCTGTCTACTTGACTGGACCATCTCAGGACTGTATAGACCTGGAGGAGGCTGTCTACTTGACTGGACCATCTCAGGACTGTATAGACCTGGAGGAGGCTGTCCACCTGACTGGACCACTTCAGGACTGTATAGACCTGGAGGAGGCTGTCCACCTGACTGGACCACTCCAGGACTGTATAGACCTGGAGGAGACAGTCCACCTGACTGGACCACTTCAGGACTGTATAGACCTGGAGGAGGCTGTCCACCTGACTGGACCACTCCAGGACTGTATAGACCTGGAGGAGACAGTCCACCTGACTGGACCACTTCAGGACTGTATAGACCTGGAGGAGACAGTCCACCTGACTGGACCACTTCAGGACTGTATAGACCTGGAGGAGGCTGTCCACCTGACTGGACAGCTTCAGGACTGTATAGACCTGGAGGAGACAGTCCACCTGACTGGACAGCTCCAAGAATGCGCATATCTGGGGTAATTTGTCCATCTGACTGGACATTTTCCAGACTGCTGAGATGTGCAGCATCTCTTCTGAGAGCTGCACCAGGTTTTACCCCAGTGTGGTTTGGCTCATTGTGCTGAGAGCCATAACCTGACTCATCTTCTGATGAACCATCAGATGATGTGTCTGTTTTAACTTCTCTCTCAGAAGTATGGGTTTGTGACCCAGTAGGTTCCGTGTACGGAACCTGGCCTGGACCTCCTGTCGCAGGCGGGAGTTCTCCAGCTTCAGCTGGGCATTGTTAATCCTCAGCTGCGAACTGTAAAGTTGCAGCTGGGAGAGCTTCTCCTGGGTTTCCAGAGCTTGCAGCTCAGCCTTGCGCTGGTAGAACAGTGCAATGTGGCCTAACACATCTGGAATGGTGAGCTCTACCTGACCAACCGGGTTCCTCACAGAGCTTAACAGCTGCCTGATCTTTGCTTCACAGGTCTCTGAGCTGTAGCTGTTGAGGTTTCTTCTCTCCTCTGTGGAGAGACATAGGAGACCAGCGACCACAGTCTGCAGGGCTGGGACATGTGGCTCCCGAGGAGTCTCTGCTCCGAGCACGCAGTGTCTCTGACTACTCATGGTAGGAGTCTCTGCTCCGAGGACGCAGTGTCTCTGACTACTCATGGTAGGAGTCTCTGCTCCGAGGACGCAGTGTCTCTGACTACTCATGGTAGGAGTCTCTGCTCCGAGGACGCAGTGTCTCTGACTACTCATGGTTGGAGTCTCTGCTCCGAGGACGCAGTGTCTCTGACTACTCATGGTAGGAGTCTCTGCTCCGAGGACGCAGTGTCTCTGACTACTCATGGTAGGAGTCTCTGCTCCGAGGACGCAGTGTCTCTGACTACTCATGGTAGGAGTCTCTGCTCCGAGGACGCAGTGTCTCTGACTACTCATGGTAGGAGTCTCTGCTCCGAGGACGCAGTGTCTCTGACTACTCATGGTAGGAGTCTCTGCTCCGAGGACGCAGTGTCTCTGACTACTCATGGTTGGAGTCTCTGCTCCGAGGACGCAGTGTCTCTGACTACTCATGGTAGGAGTCACGCGGAAGCTGTGTTTTGAAAAGTGCCAAAATGTTGTTAATGCACAGGTGATGCTTACACCTGTGACTTACACACCTATAGTCTATGCTGATTGCTCTAACTGTAACCTCTCAAGTTAACAGGGTGTTTTTAGCACCTTGGGTGAGCAAAAGCTGTGTTAGTGTACTTTTCTCTACGCCAGAAACAAGAAGAAACAAGAAAAGCATGAAAAAGACTCTAACCACTTCACAAACACAAGTGACTTTGCTTAGCAGTGCTGCAACGTGTTCTTCGAAAACTAAGTTCTGCCAGAAACAAAGTTATCGGTTGGACAACTAAAAAGACAATTCTGGATAAATTATGCAGATATTGTGACAATACTGGTTTTAAAACACCTCACATGGGGCTTTCTGTTGTGCAGCCCTAGGGGCACCATTATGTATGGGCCTTAGGGCAGCATTAGCAGTATAGCCCTCAGACGGGGCACCATTATGTTGGGATTAATGGTTGGTTGTTCACATTAAATTACTGTAATAGATTACTGAAAGTAATAAATCACTGGAAGTAATTTATGAAAAATTGAAATTATTAATGAAAGTAAACAGTCATTTACTCATTAACAACTCCTAAAGTAATTGAGTAATTACTTAAAAAAAAGAATAAATTATCAAAACTAATTTATTAATGAAACATTATTAATTTGCATAAATTAGTTATTTCTGTATTATGTGGTGTGCACCTTGAGGGAGGTTCTCCCAAGCAGAATGCAGTGGGTGTGTCGGTGACGTGCGGGGGGGTGTTGGTGATGGGGAGGTGTCAAAAGAGGAAGTGCTGTGACGCACAGGTAGAGATGTTTGACAGGTGAACTGTCATGTGGCTGGAGGCAATAAAGAAAGCCGACTCGACTCCTTCGTCCGTCTCATCTTTCCCAGCCTCCACATTGGTGACCCTGACATCTGAACATGTCTGTTGAAACCAGCAGCGGTGCAATCGCCGGTGGCGCGGGAGCCGGAGCTCCCATGGTGTACGCCGCTGCTGTCAGACTGCCGGAGTTTTGACAGCACGATCCGGAGCCGTGGTTCCAGCATATCGAGGCTCGGTTCCATCTATGAGGGGTAACGGTAGACGGCACAAAATATTTCCACGTCGTCGCTGCGCTGGATTCTTCCACCACCCGAAGAGTTATGGTTCTGCTTCGGGACCCGCCGGCGCACGGAAAATACACCGCGCTCAAAATTCAACTCCTCTGGCTGCTCCAGCTGTCTGATGCTGAGCGGGCGGAGCGCCTTCTGTCTCTCAACGGCTTGGAAGAGCTGATGGAGAACATGTTGGGAGACAGTAAACCCAGGAGCTGATGGAGAACATGTTGGGAGACAGTAAACCCAGGAGCTGATGGAGAACATGTTGGGAGACAGTAAACCCAGGAGCTGATGGAGAACATGTTGGGAGACAGTAAACCCAGGAGCTGATGGAGAACATGTAGGGAGACAGTAAACCCAGGAGCTGATGGAGAACATGTAGGGAGACAGTAAACCCAGGAGCTGATGGAGAACATGTAGGGAGACAGTAAACCCAGGAGCTGACGGAGAACATGTTGGGAGACAGTAAACCCAGGAGCTGATGGAGAACATGTTGGGAGACAGTAAACCCAGGAGCTGATGGAGAACATGTAGGGAGACAGTAAACCCAGGAGCTGATGGAGAACATGTTGGGAGACAGTAGACCCAGGAGCTGATGGAGAACATGTTGGGAGACAGTAAACCCAGGAGCTGATGGAGAACATGTAGGGAGACAGTAAACCCAGGAGCTGATGGAGAACATGTAGGGAGACAGTAAACCCAGGAACTGATGGAGAACATGTAGGGAGACAGTAGACCCAGGAGCTGATGGAGAACATGTTGGGAGACAGTAAACCCAGGAGCTGATGGAGAACATGTTGGCGCTGAGGGGATCAGGTGACGCTGAGTTCCTCTTCATCCAGCTGTTCCTGCGTCAACTACCTTCTCAGGTGCGCGCCGCTCTGGCCAGCTCTCCGCCAGTGCGCACTAAAGACTATGGTGGGTTGGCGGAAGAGGCTGACAGGATCCTGCTGGCGTCGCGGTCGTACGGAGTGCAAACAGTTCTGCCGGCGCAGCTTGGAAACCAGCCGGAGGAGGAAGCGCAGGCGGTTACGGATCGACTCAAGAAAGACGTCCAGCTGTTTCTTCCAGCGGCGTTTGGGGAGCAGAGCCCAGCGCTGCACGCCGCCCTGCTCCTTCTCTGCAGGGAAACACCAGACCAGGAGCTCGATAGCAGCTGTGAGCGCCGGGAACACCGGGAAGCTGCTGTTTATTAAAGACACTGGATCCGGGAGGCGTTTCCTCGTGGACACCGGGGCGCAGCGGAGCATCATCGTCATCAGCATCATCCTTCACCGACGTCGTGAGCGGCGGGAAGGGGTGGCCTCTGGATGGCGGTAACGGGACTCCCATCTGCACCTTTGGCACCAGGTTCCTGACTGTGGGGTTCAATGGCCGTCAGTTCAGATGGATTTTGTCATGGCTGCTGTGTCCGTGTCCATCCTGGGAGCAGATTTCCTGTGCGCTCATGGACTATTAGTGGACATGACGAATCACCGCCTGGTGGACGCCGTCTCCTTCTCCTCTTACTCCTCCACATTTCAATTCAATTCAATTCAATTTTATTTGTAAAGCGCTAAATCACATCAACAAACATCTCAGAGCCTCTTACAATGATAGAGAACAACAGAACCCAACTAAACCTTCCAGAACCTCTTACAATGATAGAGAACAACAGAACCCAACTAAACCTTCCAGAACCTCTTACAATGATAGAGAACAACAGAACCCAACTAAACCTTCCAGAACCTCTTACAATGATAGAGAACAACAGAACCCAACTAAACCTTCCAGAACCTCTTACAATGATAGAGAACAACAGAACCCAACTAAACCTTCCAGAACCTCTTACAATGATAGAGAACAACAGAACCCAACTAAACCTTCCAGAGCAGCAGATGGAACAAGCAACAGAGGAAACCAGGAAGAACTCCCTCTCAGGAAGAACAGTTCATAAGAAGTCCCTCTTCAGGAAGAAAGGGGGCGGAGCCTAGACTCTGGAAGGGGGGGGGGGGGGGGGGCATCCACCTTGACCGGTTGGGGGGAGAAGTACATGGGATAGGACAGGGAGAGAGAGGAATAGAAGAGAGAGAGAGAGAGGAATAGAAGAGGGAGAGAGAGAGGAATAGAAGAGAGAGAGAGAGAGGAATAGAAGAGAGAGAGAGAGAGAGGAATAGAAGAGGGAGAGAGAGAGGAATAGAAGAGGGAGAGAGAGGAATAGAAGAGGAAGAGAGGAATAGAAGAGAGAGAGAGAGAGAGGAATAGAAGAGGGAGAGAGAGGAATAGAAGAGGAAGAGAGCGAGAGGAATAGAAGAGAGAGAGAGAGAGAGGAATAGAAGAGGAAGAGAGCGAGGAATAGAAGAGAGAGAGAGAGAGAGGAATAGAAGAGGGAGAGAGAGAGGAATAGAAGAGGGAGAGAGAGAGGAATAGAAGAGAGAGAGAGAGAGGAATAGAAGAGAGAGAGAGAAATAGAAGAGGGAGAGAGAGAGGAATAGAAGAGGGAGAGAGAGAGGAATGGAAGAGAGAGAGAGAGAGGAATAGAAGAGAGAGAGAGAGAGGAATAGAAGAGAGAGAGAGAGGAATAGAAGAGGAAGAGAGCGAGAGGAATAGAAGAGGGAGAGAGAGAGGAATAGAAGAGGGAGAGAGAGAGGAATAGAAGAGAGAGAGAGAGAGGAATAGAAGAGAGAGAGAGAAATAGAAGAGGGAGAGAGAGAGGAATAGAAGAGAGAGAGAGAGAGGAATAGAAGAGAGAGAGAGGAATAGAAGAGGGAGAGAGAGAGGAATAGAAGAGAGAGAGAGAGAGGAATAGAAGAGAGAGAGAGAAATAGAAGAGGGAGAGAGAGAGGAATAGAAGAGGGAGAGAGAGAGGAATAGAAGAGAGAGAGAGAGAGAGGAATAGAAGAGAGAGAGAGAGAGGAATAGAAGAGAGAGAGAGAGAGAGAGAGAGAGAGAGAGAGAGAGAGAGAGAGAGAGAGAGAGAGAGAGAGAGGCAGACAGGCCAGAGAAGTACAAATACTAAGAAAAGTCTATGATGAGCGTTGGTCTGATGATGAACCAATCTCAGTCTGGAGTTTAAGGGCCGTGCCGTTGTGGGGGGGTCCTGGTGCTGTGGTGGGGTCTCGGTGCTGTGGGGGGGTCCTGGTGCTGTGGTGGGGTCCCGGTGCTGTGGGGGGGTCCCGGTGCTGTGGGGGGGTCCCGGTGCTGCGGTGGGGTCCCGGTGCTGTGGGGGGGTCCCGGTGCTGTGGGGGGGTCAGGTAGTAGGACCGTGGTAACTCCACTCTGGGAGTCTTGGGTCTGATCCCCTGGATCCTGCTCCCCTCCTGTCAGGATCTGGTGGCTCCAGTAATGTTGTTACACAGAGAGAACGAAAGAAAGACAAGAAACAGAAGCTCCAAATGTAGAGTTCCTCCCTTTAACGGGAGAGAGGAAATCCCCTCAGCAGTCTAGGCCTAGAGCAGCTCAACTTAGTGCTCCTATTTTATTCCTAATGAGAAGCTCTATCAAAGAGGAAGCTTTTTAGTCTCCTCTTAAATAAACTAATGGTGTGGGCCCTTCGGACCGAGGCTGCTAGTTGATTCCAGAGTAAAGGAGCCATATGGCTGAAACTCCTGCCTCCTCTTTTACTTTGAAGGACTTTAGGGATTACCAACAGTCCTGCATCCTCAGAGCCAAGGGCTCGTGGAGGGTGAGACACTTCTAGAAGTTTCTCCATATAGGACGGAGCCTGGTGATGAAGAGTTTTAGATGTGATCAGAAGGATGTTGAATTCTATTCTAGATTTGATGTGAAGCCAGTGTAAGGATGCTAAGACTGGGGAGATGTGCTCTCTTCTTCCAGTTCTGGTTAGTAACCCTGCAGCAGCGTTCTGCTCTAGCTGGAAGATCCTAACAGAGGAGTTTGGACATCCTGACATTAGGGAGTTACAATCATCTCATCTTGAAGTCACAAAGGCAGGAAGCATTTGTTCTGCATCTTTGAAGGACAAGAAGTTTCTCATTTTTGCAATATTCCTTAGATGGAAGAAGGCTGTCCTGGAGACATGTTTAACATGGGACATAAAGGACAGATCCTGATCAGAAATAACACCCAGGTTCCTAATATCACTGTTAGAGGTTAAGGTAATATTATCTAAGGTAATCAGACTATCTGAAAAGTAATCCCTGAGCTTTTTAGGACCTAGGATTAGAACCTCAGTCTTGGATGTGTTGAGCATTAAGAAGTTGATAGACATCCAGGACTTAACGTCCCTGAGGCAGGACTCTAGTTTAACAAGTTGGTCGGCCTGATTGGCTTTAACTGATAAATAGAGCTGAGTATCATCTGCATAACAATGAAAGTTAATGTTGTGTTTCCTAATAATATTTCCGAGTGGTAACATCTAGAGATTAAACAATCTGGGTCCGAGGACGGAGCCTTGTGGTACTCCACACAGGACCCCTTCATGTATTGAAGATTTGTTATTTACATGAACAAATTGAAAGCGGTCAGATTAATATGATTTAAACCAGTTTAAGGCTAAGTTTTTAATGCCGACGCCATCTTCTAATCTCCTTAAGAGTATATTATGATGGACAGTATCAAATGCAGTACTAAGGTCCAGAAGAAGTAAAGCAGATAGAAGACCTCTATCTGAGGCCATTAGAAGGTCATTAGTAACTTTTAGCAGAGCAGTCTCTGTACTGTGGTTCATTCTGAAGCTGGACTGAAGGTCCTCTAACAGATTATTCTCCTGCAGATAATCCTGGAGTTGTTTAGCCACTACTTGCTCCAGAACCTTTGACAGGAAAGGAAGGTTGGAGATGGGCCTGTAGTTTGAGAGAAGGCTTGTGTCTAAGTTTGGCTTCTTAATGAGAGGTTTAATAACTGCTAGTTTAAAGGATTGGGGCACATAGCCTATTGATAGAGACTGGTTAATAATCGCCAGTATAGAATTATTAATTAGTGGCAGTGCCTCTTTCAGAATTCTAGTAGGAATTGGGTCCAACAGGCTAGTAGTTGGTTTAGCAGAAGAAATAAGGGAGTTTAGTTGGACTAGTTGTATTTGCTGAAAGCATTCCAGATGACTGTTAGGTTTAACCAGTTCCTCTGTTATGGGGCTAACGGACGGTAGGGTTTGATGGATGTTATCCCTAAGCCTTGTCATTTTATTTTGAAAGAACTTCATGAAGTCCTCACTACATATATTGATAGGAATGGTGGGCTCAACACTATTTTGGTTCTTGGTCAGTTTGGCTACAGTACTGAAAAGAAAGCGAGGGTTGTTTTTGTTTTCCTCTATTAAGGATGAGTAGTAATTAGTTCTACTTCTACTCAGAGCTTTCTTATAAGTTTTGAAGCTATCCTTCCAGGCTATATAATCTAGCTCTGTTTTTGTTGAACGCCAAGTTCTTTCTAATCTACGGGAGCGTTGTTTAAGCTCGCGGGTTGATGAGTTAAACCATGGGGAGGACTTTTCCTGTTTTTTCAGTTTCATTTTTTGAGGAGCTATGTCGTCTAGCGTTGTTTTTAGCATATCTGTCAGACTGTTTGTTAGGTATTCAATGTCTGAGCTAGCAACAGTATACGGGTCAGGAAGATCCACTACTGATTCTATAGCAGAGGGAATTCTTTCCTTGAATTTAGTTACTATGTTATCAGAGAGAGACCTGGTTAACACGGCTTTAACCGGAGGGTTAGAACTATTTAGAACAAAGTCAAAGGTTATTAAGAAGTGATCTGACAGGAAATCATAGTGAGGAGAGATGGTCAGATGCTCTATATTCAAACCATAAGTTAGAATAAGGTCTAGGGTGTGGAGATGTTTCTGGGTAGGCCCGTCTACTACCTGAGAGAAACCTAGAGAGTCAAGTGTAGATCTAAAGCTGCACTGAAACTATCATTTTCTAGGTCAACATGAACATTGAAGTCTCCTACCATGATAACCTTATCTTTAGTCAGGGCTACATCTGACAACAATTCAGAGAATTCAGTTAGAAAAGTTGAAGAAGGTCCAGGAGGACGAGAAATGATTACAGATTCTACAGAATTTACTATTTTATTTGACGGGTGTGGCATGGTCATGCTCAGACTCTCAAAAGAACTAAAGTTGGGTTTTGGGTTAATATTAATTAGTAAGTGAGAGTTCTAGATGGCTGCCTCCACCCTCCTCCACCACCTCCACCAGCTATTTGAGTGTTAGTATGACTTGGAGGGGAGGCTTCATTTAGACTAACATACTCATCTTTACGTAGCAGGTTTCTGTTCATCCAAAGAGATCAATGTTGTGTTCACTTATCAGATCATTGACTAGAAGAGCTTTGGATGATAAAGATCTCATGTTTAGGAAACCACATCTCATTTGTTTGTCTTGATTTTGTCTAGTTTCACACTTGATACGGATGAAGTTTTTGTAGTCATTAGAAGTTGTTTTCCTAGGTTTAGATAGTTTTATACTTGTGGTGGTCCGAGGGATAGACACAGTCTCTATGGGATGTTTAACTAAGTTAGCTATGGTTGGTGACTGCCCAGAGGGAAACTCAGAGAGGCGTGTAGGACTGCCACTCTGTTGCCTGGTCCCCACTCTGCTACATCAGGATGGAGGAGCTAAGCTTTTAACTCTGTTTCTAGATAAGAGGTACGCTCCATCCAACGTGGGATGGATGCCGTCCCTCCTGATGAGACCAGGCTTGTCCCAGAAGGACTTCCAGTTATTAATGAAGCCTACCGAGTTACTGGGACACCACCCTGACAGCCAGCGGTTAAAAGATGAGGCTAAACATCTGGTCCCTGATGAGGTTTGGGAGGGGGCCAGAGAAAACTACTTCGTCTGAAATGGTCCGCGCGTATGTGCACACTGACTCTACGTTAGCTTTGAGGACCTCAGACTTCTTCAGGCGAACGTCGTTTCCACCGCAGTGGATTACAATCCGTTTAAATCTCCGTTTACTCTTGGTCATTAGCTTTAGCTGGGACTCTATGTCGCCTGCTCTGGCCCCAGGCCGGCAGCTAACTGTGGCCGCTGGTTGTCCTAGGTTAACGTGTCTCACTATAGAGGAGCCAATAACCAGCGTGTCCTTCTCAACCAGCGTGCTGCTGAGTGGGGCAAACATATTGGGGAAGGGGGGGCGGTGGTGCCCCCCACCAATATCTTAGCTACAGGGGATGTGTACCAGCGGCTTCTGGCTGAGTTTCCTGAACTGGCGGTCCCTCCCTTCTCAGCCTCCAGCGTTAAACATGGAGAGGAACATTATATCCCCACGACTGGGCCGCCGGTGTTTGCTCGCCCTCGCCGGCTGGATGTGACTAAGCTGGTAATCGCTAAAGAAGAGTTTGCCATTATGGAACGGCTTGGGATTGTGCGGCGCTCTGACAGCCCGTGGGCCTCACCTTTGCACATGGTTCCGAAATCAGATGGAAGATGGAGGCCTTGTGGGGATTTCCGGCGCCTCAACAATATTACCGCACATGATCAGTACCCCGTTCCACACATCCAAGACTTTTCCGTCCACCTGACAGGAAAAGTGATTTTTTCCAAGGTAGATTTAGTGAGAGGCTACCACCAGGTACCGGTCCAGCACGTGCCCAAAACTGCAGTGATCACGCCATTTGAACTTTTTGAGTTTTTGCGGATGCCGTTTGGACTAAAAGGTGCAGTACAAACATTCCAGCGCTTGATGGACTCCGTGTTAAGGGGACTGCCTTTCCTGTCCACCTGGATGACATCCTAGTGGCCAGCGCCTCACCTGAGGAACACCTGTTACACCTGCGGCAGCTCTTTGAGAGACTCAATGAGCATGGGCTGTTCGTGAACCCAGCTAAGTGCTGTTTTGGACCATCAGAAATTGAGTTTCTGGGCCACCATGTATCCTCACGGGGAGTGGTGCCCTTACCGGCTAAGGTGGAAGCGATCACTGCCTTTCCACGTCCGAGAACCATAAAGTCTCTGCAGGAATTCCTAGACATGGTGAACTTTTATAACCGCTTCATCGCACACGCAGCTCACCTGATGCGTCCCTTGTATGAAGCTCTGAGGGGCAGAAAGGCCAAGCAGGACGTGGACTGGTCCCCAGAAAGGATCCTGGCTTTCCAGAAGGCCAAGGTTGCGCTCTCCAACACCGCCATGCTCGCCCACCCATCTCCAACCGCACCGGTAGTGCTCACCACCGATGCCTCGGACTACACAGTGGGGGCAGTATGTGAACAGTGGGTGGCTGGAGCCTGGCAGCCTCTGGGGTTCTTCAGCAAACAACTGCGTGACAATGAGAGGAAGTACAGCAGGTTTGACAGAGAACTCTTGGCTCTTTTCCTCGCCATACGTCACTTTAGGTTTCTGTTGGAAGGCCGGCAGTTTACTGCTTTTGTGGACCATAAGCCCCTCACCCCCCCCATGGTACCTGCTGGCTGGCGACGGCAGGTTTTTGATGCGGTTCATGCTCTATCGCATCCGGGTGTAAGAGCATCCGTGAAGCTGGTGGGGGCAAAGTTCGTCTGGCCGGGCCTCAAGAAGGACGTCAGGAGCCGGGCGGCCTCCTGTGTGGCGTGTCAGCGGTCCAAGGTACACCGTCACACCAAAGCCCCCCTGGAGCCATTCCTTATCCCTGAGAGGAGGTTAGATCATGTGAATCTGGACTTGGTGAGTCCGCTCCCTCCCTCTCAAGGCTTCACTCACCTCCTCACTATGGTGGACAGGCCCACTAGGTGGCCGGAGGTGGTTCCTCTGGCATCGACGATGTCTGCGGAGGTGGCACGCGCCTTTATATCGACCTGGGCTGTCCAGTTCGGCACGCCGTTGGACGTCACTTCGGACAGAGGCTCCCAGTTCACCTTGGAGCTGTGGACAGAGGTGGCTAAAGGCCTGGGGGTGCAGCTCCACCGGACGACGGCTTTCAACCCTCTAGCCAATGGACTGTGTGAGCGTTTCCATCGCACGATGAAGGCCGCTCTCCGAGCCACCCTCACTGACAGCAACTGGGTCGACCGACTGCCGTGGGTCATGTTGGGCCTGCGATCTGCCCCGAAGGAAGATCTCCACTCTTCACCTGCAGAGCTGGTGTTTGGTCAGCCTCTGCGGGCCCCCGGAGAGTTCCTGCCAGAACCATCAGAACCCTGGTTGGTTACAGCAAGGCGGCCAGTCTTCAAGGAGTCGGCCCGCATGTTCAACCCGGTTCCAGCTCAACACTGCCTGCCCCGGTCCTATGTCCCGAAGAACCTGATGGCAGCCGAATATGTATTCATTCGACCTGACGCTCATCGTTCCCCACTTCAGCCGCCGTATGACGGGCCGTTTCACGTCCTCGAGGCAGGGCCGAAGAACTTTGTGGTGGACATGGGGAGTAGGCATGTCCGGGTTTCAGTGGACCGTCTGAAACCTGCCCATGTCATGCCAGAGCAGCCAGTGGAGGTGGCGCAACCCCCGAGACGTGGGCGCCCCCCTAAGTCATCAGCTCCTGCAATGTCCCCTGCACCTGCCTTAACCCCGGTGCCGGTACTTGCACCTATTCCATTGGAGGTGCAACGCAGCCATTATGGTCGGGTGCTAAGACCTCCCAAAAGGGACTAAAAAAAGAGAAAAAACAAACAAACAAGCAAACATTTTTTTGTTGCGTATTTTTGTTTTTTTGATAGTAGCACCATTCTGATTGTTCGGGGGGGGGGCTGTGTGGTGTGCACCTTGAGGGAGGTTCTCCCAAGCAGAATGAAGTGGGTGTGTCGGTGACGTGCGGGGGGGTGTTGGTGATGGGAGGTGTCAAAAGAGGAAGTGCTGTGACGCACAGGTAGAGATGTTTGACAGGTGAACTGTCATGTGGCTGGAGGCAATAAAGAAAGCCGACTCGACTCCTTCGTCTGTCTCATCTTTCCCAGCCTCCACAATTAATAATAAATTGGGGCACCACCAGATAAACTGGAAATAGCTAATACCAAAATATCAGTCTTGTTTGTAAAAGGTTTATTTAAGTTAGTTAATATTTCTGTGTAAAATATAACAATGTTAAATAGAATGGAAGGTGTGAGATCCGAGCACAGACTGTTACAAACCAGTGAATTGTCAACAATAAATACACAATAATCACCAAGAAGCGTTCAATTCAGCTAACAGGCGTTTATTAATAAAATGTATTAATTCATAAATAATTCTGGAATCATCTCATAAATCAACACATTCAAATAGCAAACGACATCTAACACGGAGATCTAATCTATTAAACAGCAACACTATGTACAAAGAGTGTGTGTGTGTGTGTGTGTGTGTGTGTGTGTGTGTGTGTGTGTGTGTGTGTGTGTGTGTGTGTGTGTGTGTGTGTGTGTGTGTGTGGTCTGGAGTGATGACCTCGAACCTCCACCAGGTGGAGGCAGACGTCGGTGGGTCAATGTGAGTGGGTGTAATGACCTGGAACGTCCACCGGGTGGTGGATGAGTTGGGATCCTCATCCAAGATGGCTCCTCTGATGCGGTTTCAAAGAGCCAAAATGGCGGCCCGGCTGCGCTCTGCAGAGCAGCGTTACCGTGGCGATTGGGAGACGCTTTTCGAGGTCTCGTGACGACCTGACGCTGTCAGTCCGGTTCTGAGCCGGAGTTCTAACTGGATGTCGGAACCTGCAGTCAGAACTCTGGTGATCTGTCGTTAGCTGCACAAGTTAGCGGTCCGGGTGCTAATGTGGCTATGTGTGTTGAGCTTATATGGAGAAGATAAGACGAGCGGCAGCGGACGCGCGGGATACGCGCGAACGGGGTTAATAAAAGAGAGAAAGAAAGAGAAGGAGAGAAGAATTCTGGTGAGGTTCTGCTAACACGAGAGTCCAGCAGTTATCAACAGGAGCTGGGTCGGATGTTCAGACCGTCTCAGCTTCTGTTAGCTGCGGGATAACTCCTGGATGCTCGTGCGCGTATGGTGGTTTGCGTAGATAGCTATCTACGCGCGACACAAACTGCTTGGAAGCGGAGGAGGGGGTCAGCATCCCAGAGTCTCACAAGCACCAAATAAACACACAGCGATATCAACAGAACCTCATTCTACCTATTCTGCCCAGACACCGCCTCTTACTGGTCAGAAGGTGGGGGGGGCGTGTCTCCGTGGCCGGGGGAATCCTTTGATTTGCAGCTGTGTGGGTCCCGTTGAAGGAAAAGGAAAGACAGACAAAAGTAAGTTTCCACGGCTTCTCCAGCTCGTCCTGCCAGTTGGAAGTGTTCCGGCCCAGTCCGTGTGAGTCCACACGCGGCCCTTTGTGTCCCCATACGAAGTTCTGCGTCTGGATCAACGCGAGTCCGTCTTGGAGAGGCTTGAATTTCCCGTGTTGGACTTTTATAGTTGCGCATCATGGTTCAACCCCTGGAGCATCTCAGCCAATCTCCTTGGGCTGGTCTCAGGGTTCCAGACCATGGGTGAGGTGGAGTTGGTGGATCCCCCTGGTGGTGAGCTGCAGGGGTGCAGCTTCCGAGGTGGGGGCCGGGGGGCCACGTGACCAATGGTGGATTTTTCCAGTGGTGACCAGTCCCCCCCCCCCCCCCCCCCCCCCTCCCTTTGTCCGGAGTGGGGGTGAGAATGGTGGTCAAGGCCCAACAAGGGCAAGGAGGCGGGTCAACGTTTGATGTCTCTCTCCCAGCAATCACAGTCGGTTGCTGAATATGCTGTAGATTTTCAGATCTACGCAGCAGAGAGTGGCTGGAATGATCTATCGCTCCAAGGAGTGTTCCTACAGGGGCTCTCCGACGAGGTCCATGATGAAGTGGCAGCCCGGGACGACACGACCAATTTGGAGGAGCTCATCTCCTTGGCGGTCCGGATAGATAATCAACTCTGGTACCGTCGCAAGAACCAGAGGAACCGTCAGCTCCCTCATTGTCCTGGAACCCTTGTGGCCACCCCTGGTAGCTCTATTCTCTCGCATCCAGCTCTTCTGGCCCCGGAGGGTCCTGGGGAACCCATGCAGCTTGGGAGAGCCCACCTGTCTCCCGCAGAGAGGAAGCGCAGGTTCGATGCCCATCTCTGCCTGTACTGTGGGGAGGTGGGACACCAACGAGCCACCTGTCCCCATCTGCCAAAAGCCTAGGCTCATCAGGATTGGAGGTGGTCCTGATGAGGACCACCTCCAATTCTGATGAGCCATAGCCCCAGCCCCCAGCCTTCGGCTCTCTGACGCCTCCAACTCCAAGCCTCCCTTGTTGGTGACAAAGGCCGTTTCCCCCTGCAGGCCTTGGTATATTCTGGGGCGGATGACAACATTTTGGACCGGGAATTTGCTGTTAAGGCTGGTCTCACCTTAGAGCCTCTTCCGAACCCCTGGACCCTGAGTGCCCTGGACGGCAGGAGGTTGGCTAACCTCACCCATCGCACCGCTCCTCTCCGTCTTCTGGTCTCTGGGAACCACATTGAGGAGATTCGGTTCCTGGTTCTGTCATCCCCTCACATCCCGCTGATCCTGGCTCTCCCCTGGCTAAAGAGACATATCCCCCACATTAACTGGAACCTGAGCACCATTTCCAGTTGGGGTACTTTTTGTCATACTTACTGCCTCCAATCAGCTCCAGAGCGCTCCCTGACACCCCCCTCCACAGACCAGGAGGAGATCGACCTGGGTTCTGTCCCTCCTGAATATCACCATCTGAGAGAGGTGTTCCCCCCCACTTCCCCCCCACCGACCATATGACTGTGCCATTGAGCTTCTTCCAGGGGCGCCTCTTCCCTCTAGCCGTTTCTATAATGTGTCCTGTCCAGAGAGAGAAGCCATGGAGAAGTACATTCACGAGTCCCTCACCGCGGGCCTGATCCGTCCCTCATCTTCACCCTTGGGAGCCGGGTTCTTTTTTGTGGCTAAAAAGGACGGTACCTTACGGCCATGCATTGAGTTCCGAGGTCTCAACAATATTACAGTGAAGAATAAGTACCCCCTGCCTCTGATGGACTCCGCCTTTCAGCCGCTCCATGGCGCTACTGTGTTTTCCAAGCTGGACCTCCAGAACGCTTATCACCTCATTCGTGTCCGTGAAGGTGATGAGTGGAAGACGGCATTTAAGACTCCCCTCGGGCACTTCGTGTATTTAGTGATGCCGTTTGGACTCACAAACGCACCCGCGGTGTTCCAACACTTGGTCAATGACGTGTTGCGGGACATGCTGAACAGAATCATATTTGTGTCCTTGGATGACATCTTGATCTTCTCTCGCAACCAGGAGGAGCATGTTCTACACATTCGAGCAGTTCTACAGCGTCTTCTGGAGAACCGGTTGTTCGTTAAAGCAGAGATGCGACCTCCGTGAGTTTTTTGGGGTACATCATTGAACGGCCGCAGGTGAAGGCAGATCCGGACAAGGTTCAAGCGGTAGTGGACTGGCCCAGAACGATGACCCGTAAACAGTTGCAGAGGTTCCTTGGGTTCGCCAACTTTTACCGGAGGTTCATCAGAAACTACAGCAAGGTCGCAACCCCCCTCACTCAACTCACATCCACCTCAACCTCTTTTCTGTGGACACCGGCGGCCGAACAGGCATTTTGTAGACTTAAACAACTGTTTACCCAGGCTCCGGTGCTGTGACATCCTGACCCCCTCAGACAGTTCATTGTGGAGGTCGATGCCTCGGACTCTGGCGTGGGAGCAGTATTATCCCAGCGTGCCGAGGATTCTAGAGTGCCCCCCTGTGCCTTCTTTTCAAGATGCCTCACTCCGGCTGAACAGAACTATGATGTTGGTAACCGGGAGTTGCTGGCGGTGGTGCTGGCATTGGAGGAGTGGAGGCACTGGTTGGAGGGTGCTTCCCAACCGTTCGTGGTCTGGACGGACCATAAGAACCTCTCCTATCTCCAGACCTCAAAAAGGCTAAACTCTCGGCAGGCGCGCTGGGCGTTGTTTCTGGGACGGTTTAACTTCACTCTCACTTACAGGCCAGGATCCTGAAACACGAAGCCTGACGCCTTGTCCCGGCAGACCACCATCAAGAAGACTGAGGTGGAACCAGAGAACATCCTCCCCTCCACCTGCATGTCCTCTTCCTGGGACATCGAGAGTCAGGTCAGACATGCTCTACTCACTCATGACAATCCGGGTAATGGTCCCACTAACTGTCTCTTTGTTCCTGAGCCTATGAGGTCCAAGGTTCTTCAGTGGGGGCACTCTTCCAGATTAACCTGCCATCCTGGTTTTCAACGAACCCTTTCCTTCCTGAGACAATGTTTCTGGTGGCCCTCCATGTCTCAGGACACCCGAACCTTTGTGGCTGCCTGCGCCGTCTGTGCCCGAAGCAAGGCATCCCACCAACCTCCTGCGGTACTGCTCCGTCCATTACCCATCCCTAGATGACCCTGGTCCCATATTGCCGTTGACTTTGTTACCGGTCTCCCCCCGTCCGAAGGGAACACGGTAATAATGACTATTGTGGACCGCTTCTCCAAGTCTGTGCATTTTGTCCCTCTCCCGAAATTGCCCTCAGCTATGGAGACAGCGGATCGGATGGTCAGGGATGTGTACCGGCTGCACGGGATCCCCCTGGATGTGGTGTCTGACCGTGGACCGCAGTTCACGTCCCAGGTATGGAAGGCTTTCTGTAAAGCTCTCAGAACATCTCCCAGCCTCTCCTCAGGGTACCACCCTCAAACCAGTGGTCAGACGGAAAGGACCAACCAGGACCTGGAGACTGCACTGCGGTGCATGACGGCTCGGCATCCATCTTCCTGGAGCTCCCAGTTGCCTTGGGTGGAGTACGCCCACAATTCCCTCACCTGCTCTGCCACTGGTATGTCCCCGTTTATGGTGGCCCTGCGTTACCAACCCCCCCTGTCCCCCACCCAGGAGGAGGACATTGCCGTGCCCTCAGTGCAAGCCCATCTTAGACGCTGCCTGCGGGTTTGGAGGGAGGCTAGAGCCGCCTTGGTCTGATCATCGGCTCGCAACAAGAGACTGGCTGACCGTCGGAGGTCTCCCGCCCCCTCATATCACCCCGGACAAAGGGTATGGCTCTCCTCCCGTGACCTCCCGCTCCAGGTGGAGTCTCGCAAGCTGGCGCCTCGATTCATCGGGCCTTTCCAGATCGAGGAAATCATCAACCCGGCGGTGGTGAAGCTGAAGTTGCCAGCATCCTTAAGGATGCATCCTTCGTTCCATGTCTCTCTGGTGAAACCAGTTCACTCTAGCCCTCTTAGCCCCATGACCGAGCCCCCGCCACCCCCCCTGCTCATCGATAACTATCCTGCCTACACAGTGCACAAGATCTTGGATGTTCGTCGCCGGGGCCGGGGGTTCCAGTTCCTGGTGGATTGGGAGGGTTACGGGCCTGAAGAGCGGTCGTGGGTGCTCAGGGGCCACATTCTGGATAGGAGATCTGGATTCTTCTCCGGGAGCATCCGGAGAAGCCTGGTGGGGGGGGGGGGGGGTCATGTCACGTTTCGCAGTGTATACTGCTGGGTTTGTCTTTGGTGTGTGTGTGTGTGTGTGTGTGTGTGTGTGTGTGTGTGTGTGTGTGTGTGTGTGTGTGGGCGTGTGTGTGTGTGTGTGTGTGTGGGGGCGTGGGCGTGGGTGTGTAGGTGGAGCGGACAGAGTAGGAGGCTCACCTGAAACCGATGATTGAGGCCAGTATTTAGGAACCG